>NC_025993.2:43117352-43185746 GCF_000442705.2 Elaeis guineensis
TTTTTTTTTTTCTCTGACCCACGGGTCCTGTAGATGTGTACTTTGTTAAATGAAAAGTGATTTCAGTACTTGCTGCATCTGTGTTAATAGTTGTCGCCCTGACTTCTTTTTTCCTTTCCTTCTCTTTGTCTGTGTTACGTTGTTCCAGGGGTCGGCGACTTTTTTAGTTCACGTGGGGTCGTCATTTGCCGAGCTCCTTTTCGACTTTTGTGCTGTTCGGGGATACCCACTTGTCAGGTTCGCCCGGATTCTTCTCCGCTGAAGTCGGGGCTAAGGTCGGCTCCCTTGATAGTCCGAACGGAGAAGCCCTCCGGGAGTTGGAGTAGCTCGATTCTCGTAAAGCCAGGGCAAAGTTTTTCTGCAATCAAAGTCATAAGTAAAGTCCGGCTTCCGTAGAAGTCCGGGCGAGTTGTCCTGTAGCTGTCGTTGGCGGTGGAGCCCGGCTCCCGTAGGAGTCCGGACGAAGCCTTTGTTGCTATCGATGGCGGGGGCCCGGCTCCCGTTGGAGTCCGGGCGAAGCCTTCTTAGCGGCGGAACCCGGCTCCTGTAGGAGTCCGGGTGAAGTCTTCTTGTGGCGGAACCCAGCTCCCGTAGGAGTCCGGGTGAAGTCTTCTTGGCGTAGGGACCCGGTTCCCGTAGGAGTCCGGGCGAAATCTTTTTTGCGGCGGAACCCGGCTCCCGTAGGAGTCCGGGCGAAGTTTTCTTTGTGGCGGAACCCGGCTCCCGTAGGAGTCCGGGTGAAGTCTTCTTGGCGTAGGGACCCGGTTCCCGTAGGAGTCCGGGTCTTCCACTTTGCTCATGTCAGGACGAGGTTCTCCTCCTGTTCCTGACAGGGCTGCGGGGGCACATATGGGCGTTGCAAGGCCTCTCCCCCCATCCGGTCTAAAAGAACCGGGCCTTCAACTTTGCTCAAGTTAGGGCGAGGTTCTCCTCCTGTCCCTAACAGGGCTGTGGGGGCACATATGGGCGTTGCAAGGCCTCTCCCCCCATCCGGTCTAAAAGAATCGGGCCTTCGACTTTGCTCAAGTTAGGGCGAGGTTCTCCTCCTGTCCCTAACAGGGCTGTGGGGGCACATATGGGCGTTGCAAGGCCTCTCCCCCCATCCGGTCTAAAAGAAACGGGCCTTCGACTTGCTCAAGTTAGGGCGAGGTTCTCCTCCTGTCCCTAACAGGGCTGTGGGGGCACATATGGGCGTTGCAAGGCCTCTCCCCCATCCGGTCTAAAAGAATCGAGCCTTCGACTTTGCTCAAGTTAGGGCGAGGTTTCCTCCTGTCCCTAACAGGGCTGTGGGGGCACATATGGGCGTTGCAAGGCCTCTCCCCCCATTCGGTCTAAAAGAACCGGGCCTTCGACTTTTATAAGGTTGCCCTCTCATTTTTGATACCGCCCGCTTGAATTGTCCTAAGACAAACGGGCACGCATTTTTGATTAGGACGAAATTACTGGTAGTACATCCGCAAGTTTTCTGAGCTCCACGGTCGCGGGGAGGTCAGCTCCCCCGAGTTTCCTGAGATAATAAGTTCCAGGTCGGACTACTTCCTTGACCTCATAAGGTCCCTCCCAGTTTGGGGCAAGCTTCCCCTGATCCTGAGGTTGTGAGACCGCAGCTCGTCGGAGCACTAGATCCCCTGCTTTGAATGCCTTGTTCTTCACTCGGGCGTTGTAATATCGGGCAACTTTCTGTCTGTAGGCTGCCATTCAAACCTGAGCAATCTCCCACCTTTCTTCCAGTAGGTCGAGGTTGGCTCTGAGACTTTGCGCGTTTTGGGGTTCGTCGAATGCCACGACTCGTGCCGACGGGAGTTTAAGCTCGATCGGGATGACGGCTTCCGTACCAAAGGCTAGAGCAAAGGGAGTCTCTCCTGTAGGCAACCTCTGGGTGGTCCGATAAGCCCATAGTACATGATAAAGTTCGTCCGCCCAAGTCCCTTTTGCTCTTTCGAGCCTGGTCTTAATCCCCTGTAAAAGGGTTCTGTTTGTTACCTCGGCTTCGCCGTTCGCCTGGGGATGGGCCACTGATGTGAATTTGTGGGAGATGTTTAGGTCTTCATAGAATTCAGCAAATCTGGCTCCCGCGAATTGCCGTCCATTATCAGTGATGAGGGTTCTAGGCAAACCGAACCTGCACACAATCGATTTCCAGATGAAATCCTGCACTTTCGCTTCAGTGATTTTGGCTAGTGGCTCGGCTTCGACCCATTTGGTGAAGTAGTCGATCGCTACAAGGAGGAATTTCCTTTGACCAGACGCCATGGGAAAGGGGCCAAGAATATCCATTCCCCATTGCGCAAAAGGCCATGGGGCGCTCAAGGGTGTAAGCTCGGTAGCAGGTTGTCTCTGGACGTTGGCGTACCTCTGGCATCGATCACACTTTTTGACATATCCAATCGAATCATGGTGCATTGTTGGCCAGTAATACCCTTGGCGGAGTAGCTTGTGGGATAGAGACCTGGCACCTAAATGGCTTCCGCAAGCTCCCTCGTGCACTTTCGATAAAGCGTAGTCAGCTTCTGAGGGTCGGAGGCATCTCAAGAGAGGCAAGGAGTATGATCTTTTGTATAATTTGTCCTCATAAAGGATGTACCGGGAGGCTTGATTTCGGAGTTTTCGGGCTTCTTTCGCATCCTGGGGGAGAATCCCATCTCTAAGATAGGTTATTAGCGGGTCGACCCAGCTGGGCTCGTGGTCGATCTCCATTACGAGTCGCGGTTCTTCCATACTCGGTTGTTTTAAATCTTCAAAGAGGATGCCCTTTGGCAATTCGGCCGGACCCGATGTCGCCAGTTTGGAGAGAAGATCGGCTCTGATGTTCTCCGACCTTGGAATTTGCCTGATGTCGAAATTGCCAAAGGCAGGGATGAACTCCTTCACCTTTTCGAGATATTTGGCCATACTGTCCTCCCGTGCTTCAAAGCTCCCGTTGACCTGCCCCACAACAAGCTGGGAATCGCTGTGCACCCGGAGTTGACCTATTCCAACCTCCTTAGCGATCCTCAATCCTGCGATCAGAGCTTCATACTCCGCTCCATTGTTCGTTGCAGGGAATTCGAAACACAGAGCGTACTCCACAATGACTCCCTCCGGGCTGGTCAGGATCAGACCTGCACCCGCGCCTGCCATGTTGGATGATCCGTCCACATGGAGGGTCCAAAAGTTATCGGACGAACTGGCTTCTTCGTCGGGGGAGTTCGGTTGAGTCCTCAGGTCGTCAATTTTGTTTTGCTCAGGTTCGGCCTCCTCGGGGATGGTGCATTCTACTATGAAATTTGCCAACACTTGGGCTTTTATCGCCGGTCTAGGCTTGTAGTTGATGTCGAATTCTGTGAGCTCGATGGCCCATTTCGCCATTCTTTCAGAGATATCAGCTCGGTGTAAAACCGCCTTGATCGGTTGGTCGGTGTGTAACGTCACCGTGTGCCCTTGAAAGTAAGGTCGGAGTCTCCGAGCTGCAATCAACAAGGCGTAGGTCAGTTTTTCTAATTTAGTATACCTGGTCTCGACGTCCCTCAACACGCGACTAATGTAGTAGATCGGTCGCTGGACTTTCATTTCCTCCTTAACAAGGACGGCTGCAAGGGCTGTGGGAGAGACTGCCAGGTACAAAAATAATTCCTCCTTGGGCTCGGGCTTTGCCAGCAGTGGGGGTGAGCCAAGATAGCTTTTCAACTCTTCGAATGCCTGCTGGCATTCAGGGGTCCAACAGAAGTTTTTTGGCTACTTGAGAGTTTGAAAGAAGGGCAGACATCGCTCGGCCGACCTTGCGACAAAGCGATTGAGAGCCGCAACTCTTCCTGTGAGGCACTGAACCTCTTTGATCGATCTTGGGGCAATCATATTTTGGATGGCGCGGATTTTCTCTGGATTGGCCTCGATCCCGCGCCCTGATACCATGAAGCCCAGGAACTTTCCCGAGGTTACCCCAAAGGCGCATTTGGTCGGGTTCAGCTTCATTCTATACTTTCGAAGAGCGCCAAAGGTCTCCTCGAGGTCGGCGACATGATTCTCGGAAGACCTGCTTTTCACGAGCATATCGTCCACATAAACTTCCATATTTCGGCCGATCTGCTCCTTGAAGATTTTGTTCACCAGTCGTTGATAGGTTGCGCCCGTGTTCTTGAGGCCGAACGGCATAACCCTGTAGCAGTAAAGGCCGCGATTAGTAATAAAAGCAGTCTTTTCTTCATCTTTCGATGCCATCCTAATCTGGTTATAGCCGGAGAATGCGTCCATGAAAGTGAGAAGCTCATGGCCCGAGGTAGCATCCACCAGTTGGTCGATCCTAGGAAGGGGGTAGCTGTCCTTTGGGCAAGCTTTATTCAGCTTTTTGAAGTCGATACACATCCTCCACTTGCCGTTTGCTTTCTTGACCAAGACAACATTGGAGATCCACTCTGGATAATTGACCTCCTTGATGAATCTGGCCTTGAGAAGTTTATCCACTTCCTCGGCTATCGCCTTCTGCCTCTCCGGGGCATGACTCCAGATTTTTTCTTTTGTTGGCCGATGTTTAGGGTCGACCGCCAGATGATGTTCCATGACTTCTGTCTCAATCCCCGGCATATCCGCCGGGACCCATGCGAAAACGTCCGCATTCCTTCGGAGAAAGTCCACGAGATGCGTTCGCACCTCCTCCTCCAGGTTGGAGCCAATTAACACCATATGCTCCGCATTCCCATCATTCAAAGGAATTGGTATTAGATCCTCGATCGGGCCGCCCCTCTCTTCAGTGAGGTCGTCGCGCGCATCCAACCCGTCGACTGGACAGAGGTCCGCTTGATCGCTTCTTTGCAGGGCAATATTGTAGCAGTGCCTGGCCAGCGCTTGGTCTCCCCGAACTTCTCCAATCCCCTTGCCAGTGGGGAACTTCAACTTCAAATGGTAGGTTGAAACAACGGCCTTAAAGGCATTGAGGCCGGGTCGGCCAAGAATTGCATTGTAGGCAGACGGCGCCTTTACCACCAGAAAATTCACCAGGGCTCTGGACTGCTTTGGATGCTGACCAGCGGTCACAGTTAGAGCTATTATTCCTTCTGTCGGAACGGCATCACCAGTAAACCCTATCAAGGGAGAGCACATCGGCCTTAGATGACCGCCAAGAGTGGCCATTCTTGAATAGGCGCTGTAGAATAAGATGTCGGCCAAACTTCCATTGTCGACGAGAATGCGACGGACATCATAATTTGCTATGTTCAAGGAAACTACGACCGCATCGTTATGAGGGAATTGGACTCCCTGGGCGTCTTCTTCAGTGAAGGCTATGGGCTCTTCAACCTTTTGTCGCTTGAGGGGTGCAGCAGATGTGCTGGTTGCCTCCGGCCGGGATTCTCCCGAGATGACGTTGACGGAATCTGACGAAGGCTGGTCATCCGGCCACCCTTTATCATCAACCATAGCCGGAGGTAGTTGTGCGGAAACCTCACAGGAGGGCATCGGATGGGGAAAAGAGGATAGGATGCCGGAAAAGATGGCCGGAGGCGGGTCCGTTGAGCGCTCCTTCAAGAACAAAGGTGCTGCGAAGACACAGGCCCCTTCCTCTAGCGACAATCCTGTTGGTGCAAAAATCCGCCTGCGCCGGAGAAGCTGGAGTTGAGGAAGCTGCGGTCGCCACCGGGACTTGCAAGGGAAGTCTAAACTGGAGGTGGGGTTGCTCCGGCAAGACCCTCCGACGCTCAAGTCAGTTCTCTGCCTCAACAAGAATGGAGTGCTCGAACGGAGAATTTAGCAGAGTTTTGAGATAAGGCAAAAGAGCTTAAAGAATAACGTATCTGAGTCCCCCTTTTATAGGCGGGGGAGGCAACGGACTGATGGCGATGTTTGTAACCGCCTGGTAGTGGGCCGCCCATGGTCAGGGGAATTGATTGCGAAAGATAATGGAGCAGACACGTGGCCATCATCACAGCCCGCCACATAGGGCCTGTTGCAGGTAGTGGAGCGGCGTCCGTTACTGCTAATTGTCAGCGAGTAGTGGGATCGTGCAGCACCTGCCGCAGGGAGCAGAGCAGCATCATAGCTGTTGACACAGCCTGTCAGTGAGTAGTGGGATCGTGCAGCACCTGTCACAGGGGGAGGTGGAGCCGCATGGAATCCGCTACAGAAAGTGGAACAGGATCATGGCAGTTATTGTTATCTGCCAAGGGACACAGATCTGTTGATCAAGGCTCGGCAGTGGTCGGAGTTCGGCCTTTGTAGGAGTCCGGGAGGAGTCCCCCTTTCGGTCGAGGTCGTGGGTGGAGTCCGGCTCCAGCAGCTGATACTGAAGTCGGAGACTGAGGACGGAGCTTGGCTCCCAAAGGGATTCGGGCGGAGCCACCCTACTGTCGATGGAGGAGCCCGGCTCCCGTAGGAGTCCGGGCGGAGCCGTTCTGCTGTTGAAGGAGGAGCCCGGCTCCCGTAGGAGTCCGGGCGGAGCCGTTCTGCTGTTGAAGGAGGAGCCCGGCTCCCGTAGGAGTCCGGGCGGAGCCGTTCTGCTGTTGAAGGAGGAGCCCGGCTCTCGTAGGAGTCCGGGCGGAGCCGTTCTGCTGTTGAAGGAGGAGCCCGGCTCCCGTAGGAGTCCGGGCGGAGCCGTTCTGCTGTTGAAGGAGGAGCCCGGCTCCCGTAGGAGTCCGGGCGGAGCCGTTCTGCTGTTGAAGGAGGAGCCCGACTCCCGTAGGAGTCCGGGCGGAGCCGTTCTGCTGTTGAAGGAGGAGCTCGGCTCCCGTAGGAGTCCGAGCGGAGCCGTTCTGCTGTCGAAGGAGGAGCCGGAGCCGTTCTGCTGTTGAAGGAGGAGCCCGGCTCCCGTAGGAGTCCGGGCGGAGCCGTTCTGCTGTCGATTTCGGCTGCGGGTAATTTATACCCAACACATCTCACCTGTATGCCATACCAGTGTCTCCACACTCCTTGGTTAAGAGGACAACCAACCTATATGGCACACAATGACCTATGCTCGATAAATATTGTTGTCCTTGGTAACAACGTATTATTTGGTCACGAACAGATTTAAGGACTAAACGATAAATCCTCCTTTGTCGAGTCTAAATAGTCCTAAAGACTTCACCACAACATAGGAGTTTATTAGAAGATGACAATTTGTGATGAAAAATACCAAAATAACTTTTATTTATTTATAATTTATGTACTAATACAACAAAGAGCACAACTGTCAATAGGCTGACGATTGATTTTGGGACACTATTTTTAACAGTAGTATCCTATACTCTCTTTGGGATAACCTTCAAATCTGTATTTTTCTGATCTAGCATCCAGCTTATATCCATCAATATTTTTTACATAAGCTGGGCAATTCCAAATCTTAAGATACCTAAGATTGAATCTTTTTCTTTCTATATTTCATATGGAGTGCTAGAAATAGATTTAGAAGGTACTTTATTTAAAATATACACTGTAGCCTCAAGGGCATATCTCTAGAAGGATATCGAAAGATCCATGAAATACATCATGGACCGCACCATATCTAATAAGGTGCGATTCTTTCTTTCCATAATTTTATTTAATTATAGAGTATAAGGAGGTGCCCATTGAGAGAGTATTCTATTTTATTTTAAATAATCAAAAAACTCACTATACAAGGATTTTCCTCCTCGATCAGATCAAAGAGCTTTAATACTTTTATCAGTTTGTTTCTTAACCATTCTTTGATACTCTTTAAATTTGTCAAAGACTTCGGATTTATATTTTATTAAATAGACATATCCAAATCTAGATGTATCATCAATAAATATGATGAAATAAGAGTATCCACCTCTAGCTTGAGTCGACATTGGACTATATACATTAGTATGTACAAGGTCCAAAATGTTACTCATTTTTTTTCTATATCTAGTAAATGGAGTTTTGATCATTTTTTTCATGAGGTAAGATTCATAAGTTTCATATGATTCATAATCATAAGGATCAAAGAAATTATCTTTGAATAACTTGTTAATTCTTGACTCATTTATAAGGTCAAGTCGGTAATGTCAGACGTATGTGACATTCACATCTTCTCTCTTTTTTTTCTTCATATTATTAATATAAAATATATTATCATTAAGTGAAAGAAATAAAAGTACTTTCATAATATTTATTAAAAAAATATATAGAATAACTATTATTATTTATATTTATTTCAAAATATTGTTCTAATAATAATAGTATAGAAATAATATTTCTAACGATATTTGGAATATAATAACAGGTCTTCAGTTTTAAAACTTTATCCAAAGGCAACTTTAAAACCCTAGTTCCTACGACTTTGATCTAAATGGACTCTCCACTAGCGTCGAATGGCTCGAAGTCACCTTTATTCAGACTCTTTATTTCTTGTAGACCTTACAATGATTTACAAAGGTGTGAGCCATAGGTGGTATCCAATATCCACAAATCTAACATTGAAGTACTTAATGATAAATTAGTTTGTATCACGTACAAACCTCTAGCAACATTTATCGATTTCACGGTTGCAAGGTACTTCTTGCAATTTCTCTTCCAATGGTCCTCCTTGCCATAGTGATAGCAAGTACCTTTGGCGAAGACCTTCTTCGCCTTCTTTTTGAAGATGCCAGTCTTAGGGTTCATCTTTTTCTTAGAACCCTCCTTTGCCTTCTTCTTGCCGATCTTATCAACAAGAAGAACTGAAGCCTTTCATCCTTAAAATGGTTCTCTGCTATTTTTAGTATATTCAGCAGTTCTAGTAGGCTGATGTTCAGTTTGTTCATATAATAATTTATGACAAACTAAGAAAAAGAATCAGGAAGAGACTGTAGGATCAAATCCTGGCTCAGTTCACCATCTTTGGCAAAATCCAGCTATCTCAGATAAGTGATCAAATTAATTATCTTCAGGACATGCATTTGCATAGAGGTGCCTTCAGTCATGCGGGCATGGAACAATTGCTTTGATATCTCATATCGAGCAGTTCAACTTTGTTCCCTATATAACTCTTTAAGATTAAGGAGTATAGAGAGAACATCTATGTCCTCATGTTGTCTCTGAAGCTCGTTGCTCATGGAGGCAAACATGATGTATTTGACAGTCATACCATCATCTTTCTACATCTTGTATGTAGCCCTTTCCTCCTCGAAAGCATCTTTTCCAAAGGAATCTGGTGCAGGTGTATCCAGAATGTAGGATATTTTCTCCTAAATGAAAATAATTCTCAGATTCCTTAACCAATCGATATAGTTAGGTCTAGTCAACTTGTTTGCATCTAGGATGCCTCTAAGTAAAAGTGAGGATGCTATGTGTATAGTTAATTTACAATAACAAGAACACAATATAAGCAGACGACTCATGATGATATTCATAACTAGACTAGGATTTTTATCTAATTATGTCTTCCATTATTTTATCAAACTTTATAGCCCTCAAGCATGAAAATCAAGAAACATAGTAATATTTTTTAGTGGGGTTGAGATCTTTGTTCCTCACAAATACCTTGTGGATAGCACAACAAGTATTCATGAGTTCAAGAGTAGGTAACTCTTTACCAATTGTACCTCTACACTCAATATTTTTCTCTCTGATTGCTAGATCACATATAGCCTTGTGGATAACACAACAAACTATAGTGTTCTAGTTAAGTTGATCCTTCAATGCCATATGATCATACTTAAACAATGCTGTCCTTGTGGATAGCACAACAAAGTAATACTATTCAAAATATGCCATAAGCATCAAAATATACTTGATCAACATCATATCAATTTCTATAGTAAGCCTTGTAGATAGTACAACAAGCTCACTAAGATCTTGATATATTCTATCGATCAAATTTGAAGGAATGCCCTTATAATATCTATATCACTAATCAATCTAAGTTTGAAATTTAATAAGACCAAATTGGCCAAGTCAGTAGGTGGGAGGCACCCCATAGCTTTTCTTAGACACTAACAGAGTTGGTCAAGCCAGCATATGGACCTAATTAGAAAATCACTTTTTACACTTTCTTCGACACCAATTGATCTAAAGAATTTGACTTTTGAATTGAAAGTAAATTCTGACATTATAACTTAATATAATTTTTAAGAGAGACTTTGAACTGGTCTCGACACATCCTAACTACATCTACATAAAATGTACTTTACATATTATGCAATATGGCATGTAAACACAAATCACAAAAGCAATCATAATATCATGCCAAAAATTTAAATAAGGGTGCATTAGAAGTCATAACATATGACAAGCATATTGAAATATAAACCCCTAATCATATTAGGCATGCATAAAACCCTTAACCATACATCGATTTAAGCATGAAGCTACCATGATAAAATAAATTTCAAATTTTAAAAAATTTATAATTCTAATAATTGAAATTTAAAATCATGGTACATATAAAGTCAAAAAAAATTTTTTTGAGATTAAAGATCAATGCTAAAAAAATCAATGTAACATATTTGGCAATATATGAACAATAACAATTCTATGCAACTATTTTATACTTGTTTGATCGAATCAGATAAGGGTGGCTCTGATACCACTGTTGGATTTCATCCATGTAGTAAAAATAATTTTTAAAATTTTAAAATCAAATAAATCAATAGCTTTATCAAATAAAACTATCGAGCCAGAATCCAAATCCTAGAATCACCTTATCGATATCGATCGAACAAAAACACGCATGCAAAAGAGATAGAATTTTTACTTTCATCAAAAAGAAAGAAGTGGCATGTTAGCATTCTCCATGAGACTCCAAAGTAGAAGTTCTCCAATGGTGATCCACTCAAAAGTTGGCTAAGATCCTTTCTAACCGATGCGCTACCACAGCCTTTTCTTCTCAAAAATACTAACGGCTTCGAATATGTGGTACGATCGCATTAAAGTCCAGTCGCCTCCAAGCTTGCCACTAGGATCACACCAAAAAGATACTCTTCAAATATATTATAACCTAGGATTTGATTTTTGGCTCCAACACAAGGAAAAATCAAACACTAGGGCACACTAACAACTCTTGCTAAATTTCTCACCACCCTTCTTATAACTTTTGCCACTCAATTTTCCCTTGCCTTTTTCATAAATTTTTTTCAAAATTTTTTCAATGATTTCCACATCCCTCCTCTCTAGTTTTAGCCCAAAATCATAGCCCCCAGCCATGTGAGATATCCCATATAAATAAGGGACCAAGGGATGTGTCATGAGATGAAGGGGCGCCAACCTTTGGCGCTCCAAATTCTCATACGGTGAATAAATTCACCATGTAGAATTTTTGGTGCACCAGATACTTTCAATAGAAGGACTCTTCTTCTTCTATGTTTCATATAAATTTCACTTAATTTGGGTGACAAATCAATGGATATCTAGTTTATCCTTTAAGACAATGTGTTAAATTAAGAGCCTTCATGAAGGACTCTTCAACTTCACACACTGAAAAGAGGTGGGCGGCATTTATTTTTTGATGTGGCTTCTAGTGGGCATAGAAGAGTACTTCTCCACTTGAAATCCTTCAAGAGGATCCAATCTAAATTGACCCAATCTCATTAGATCAAAAGCAACTGGTCTAGGTTAGCTCAAACACTTTGATCTAAACCAATTTAGGAACTTGGGTTAATACGATGTGCTAGCATATCATATTAACCAATAAAATTTATATTATACTCTAATTAGATCAGATCAAGACCAAATTTCAAAGTGTGTAACCCATTGGATTTCAAATCTAGCCAGTAGTGGACCAAGACTTTTGATGTAACCCTAATCCGATGAGATTAGGTCACCCGAAGAGTCCCAATCAACTTGGACTCTTTCAAATTGATTCTAAAATTAAATTTTTTTAATTTTGATAAAGCTATAAGTTAAGATTAATATCTAACAATGTATCATGACTATCTAAAAGATTTAAAATTTTAATAAAAAATTATCAAAATATTCTTCTGTGGTAAGTTACCGTATAATTCAATCTTTCAGTCAAACAACTTTCCAGATGAGCTGTGGATGTGAAAATATGTCAAACCCAATCACTTATCTTTATGTATCTCAATTTGAAGGTGATAATTCGGTTGATGATATATTAAAATTTTTTTTCTAATTATCATCCTGTTTTGGCCAAAGACTTCCAAATCATCGACCTATGAGATCACATAGGATGTTCACTCTTCTTATTAGGAGTGATTGATTTCTTATTGATCACTCACAACCTCCATGCACTCTTCACCATATCCAGAACACCCCATACAAGAATCAAAGAATCAAGTTAGGAAGTAGATCAAAATATGGATCCAAGTACACAAGGTACCATGGTGATCTCAAATCTAAGGATCACTTACATAACTCTTACTAGAGAATCATCAGTTGACATGTAAATAAGACTCCATCTGATATTTTTTTGTAGGTCAATTCAGTGAACTCATTCTCTAATGAGCACCTTATCCTTGTATTAGTGTCACCATATAAGTGGTTGTGAGATCAACCATTACTAGATAGTTACATCAATTGGTTTAAAAATTTATTTCTATTCTATTGATTTAGGTTTGAACCTATGGGGTCACACTTAAAAAAAATTTTTGATTGATCATGTGGCTGATCAATAATTTAAAATCATTCAATGGTTTAATCATCAATTCAATTGATGGTTAACCTTATACAAAAATTATAATAGATTTATTCATCAAGTGTTAGTGAATTAATGAAGGATTAATTAGTAATTAGATTGCTGATTAGCTCAATTTAATTAAGCAAAGAGAATTAGATCAAATCTAATTAAATTAGATTCAATTAGATTTAATCTAATTAGGTTATGAGATGACCAACTCGCTAAAGGAGAATTATCCCTGATTTGATCAAGACTTTGGTTCAATCAATTCTTAATTTGATTGAAATTGGATTAAAAAATTATGAATCAAATTTGATTGGATTTCATGTATTTATTTGACTAAGAAAAAGCTCTTCATAGTGAAAGGTCTTGGGCATGGTTCCTTACCGTGAAAAAAAAAAATTAGAGGAGAGTCCTCTCCTCTTGGGGTGAGCACAAATCTAGAAACCTTAGATTTTGGACCTAGGGTTTGGGAAGAGAGAAAAATAAGAGAGAAAATTATCTTTTCTCCATACTTCTTTCTCATCCTCATCTCCTCCAAATGTCCATCTTCAACTTCTAAAAAGGTTCGAGAGATTTGAAAAAAGGATCCAGATTAGCCAATAAGATGGTCTTCGCGCGAGCTAGCACTCTCAAAGAGATTGATCAGATCGGAGATTCGGGTGGACTTTTTGTAGAGGCCGAACATATATGCAGCTATGAGCAACCAATGAGGACCCTCTTTACCATATTTGTTAGCAGTTGGGATCATCGATCCATGCTTAGGTATCAAGTTTTGAACTCAGATTAGATGTAGATTTGATCTACTACTTACATCCATGCATGCAGATTTTATCTTTTGAATTTTTTAGATTTTATATGCAACATATCATGTCATAGATCTTAGAGTAAGTTAATTTATTGATCTGATCATATGTATGTTAGATTAATAAGATTAATCTAGTTGCTTTCCACTATATTTTATTTCAAAAATTTTTGAAATATATGCATGAAATTGCCTACGTTTTTCAACAGTAGTATCAGAACCTAGGTTCATTATGACGTATTATATATACATATTAAATCTAAAATTTAATTTTATTTAGATCTGATATGTGATATTTTAGATTTAAAATTAATTAATGATAGATTGTACAAACTAAAATAAGGTTATCCTGCTATAGGGTTTATCCCTTACAGTAAATAGATTGTCCTAGTTTGTACCGATCTTTGAAAAAATCTGATTTTATATATTGCATATGATATTTATGATCTGATTTAGATATGATCTAAGGTTGTGATTAAATCTGATATAATTTAGAGTAGATCTAAATTCATGCATATATAATATGTGATTAGATTAGATGATCCGATTAGTAAGTACTTGGATTGGGTTGATTTCCAGACTGTACGGTCATAGGAGCAAGAAGAGTTTAAAAGCCCTCTCTTTCCATTCGATGGGGTGCTCTTATAGCGTATAGGGGTGTCATGTGATTAAATTTCATGAAGAAGAATGCAAAAGAAAGAACTTACTTTTCTACAAAATCCTAGATCTTGAAATCCTAGGTTTGTTGTATGTGATACAAAGTTGTATGAAATATAAAACATCTAATCTATATAATTAAAATTATTTTAATCATGAAAAAATAAAATCTAAAATTATAAAAGATTTAGATATTATCTAAAAAGGTGTGTTTATAATTGATTTTATTTTACAATTATGTAAGTTTTTTTAGATCTAAAACTCATTGAAATGAACTCGTACAATTACTGAGTCGATCCAGTTTTGAACTGAGTTGACCTAGTCTTCTTGTGTAGCTGGCTCAGTGCTGATTGAGTTGATCCAATTTTAGAATTAAAAATTTTTATATAAAATTTATTATAAATTATTTATAAAATAAAGAATTAAAATTATTTCAAACCTAAACCTAAATCCATATTGATGCCAAAATTTAATTGAGAATTAAGTATAGAATCAACTAGATCTAGAATTATGATTTAAGATCTAATGACATTACATAAAACATGGGGCATGGATTAGCTCAAATCAGATCCTCTTAATTGGGTTAGACCTAAGGTTAGAATTAAAGAGTTAATAGACCATGTAGAGAAATTGATTAAATCTAACCAAATATTGAATTAGATTAAATCAGGATTTCTCTAAGAACCAATACAATAGTTGTAGATTGTCAAGTCCATGTCTTTTATTAGACTAAATGGACCTTGATTGTGGCTCAATGGTTGAACCCAAATCATTAGGTTGGTCAAATTGAAACTAATTAATCGATTGGTGTCTAAGGTAAGTTTGGCATTTTGACTGGTGGTTTTTAATTGAAAGCGGCTTATTTGGCCATTTTGATGGTGTCTAAGGCAAGCTTAGCATATCCTCCCACCGAACTTATTTATCTAACCAATTTGGTGAATTATGTTTTGATTAGATCACTAAGTAATTTGAGTTGACCCATGCCATTAAGGTTGATCACTTTGACTAATCTAGGTGTCAGTTCGACCAACGTGATCTTAACCCAATTTAATGACTTGGTGAAGTCAGTGGGAGGATTGTAGTTTACTGATTGATTTCTTCTTTTTTCTTCTTTTAATTCATAAATCAAATCTTTTAAATTATTAGGTCCATAAAAAGAGCTAGTTATGGTGATAACTAGATCATAGCCTCCCATTAAAGTGAATGGTAATGGATTTATTATTTTTGATTGACACTGCTGTTAAAAAATCAGATAGGCAGCATGTATAGATTTCAAAATTTTTGATTGCAGTAGAAAAATAATCAGGTTAAATCTTTTAACCCTACATACATAAGATCATATCTAATCCTATGCAAGTCCAAGAGAAAACACATATATATAATCTGAAATTAAAAATAAGTATAAGATCGAATCTCAATACCTAAGCATGGGTAGAAATTCACTGCAATCAATGATCACAGGTTCGTAGGTTCTCAAGCCACACACTTATTTGGCCTCTACAGATATCTATCGAGATCAATCTCAAACCGATCTTCTCGTAGTAGATTTTTTTCTTCAAGTAGAATCTCAGTCTTTAGAACTTCGATCAACTCCTTGATCTAGATTGTAGAATCAACTTCTTGATCTGCAGTCTTTTTCTCTATATTTTCTGCTGAAGATGGACTACTCCTCAACTCTTGGCATGTGGAAGGTGGGATGCCCAACCTTTGGATGTGGGAAAGAGAAGATAAGGAGGGGAGGCATGGAGAAGGGAGAGGGAGAGTTTTTGTCTCACAAAATTTAACTAACTAGAACCCTAAGAGACCTTCTCTTTATATTGGCTCTATCTTGACTCAAAAGAGAAATTCAATTAATTTAAAAAGGTATATCCTTATCTCATAAGAAACTCTACCTTTTTAATCTAATTTTTTTTAACAAAATTAGACTTAATTGGCTTGTAATCAGCCTCTTATGGCAAGCACATGGAGCATCCCATGGAATACAAGGCAAGTATGTGAGGCACCAACACTTGGCACCCCATTAGGATTTCTTGGTTCAAGAGAGGGGGCGTGGCCCCTCTCTCTCTCTCCATGCCAATCCATAAGAGGGGGCAGGCCCCTCTCACATTATCCAAAGGTTGGTGCCCATGGTCCTGCCAAAAAGGGAGCTAGGTGCCACCCATTCTTTCCATCTATTCCACATACCACTTAGAGATAATTAGGAGATAATGTAGAAAAAATAAGGAGATAATTTAGCCAACTAATTGACTTAATCAAATCCTTAGGCTCATAATTAAGAGTCCAATTAAATCTAAATGGATTTAGATTAGGTTCAAGGCTATGGATTTGATCAAATCGAAGTTTCGAAAAGAATTAGGTTTAACCATGTGCTAGTATGGTTCTTATAAACTTAATAGGATTTTAATAAATCCTAACCCAATTAGAACTTCATAAGCCTAATTGGCAAATTGAAGATTAAATTTCTTAATGTGTGATCCCATAGGTTTCATTCTATAGTGAGATATATTGTGATCTCTATCACAATATCATTGAAACTCTTTTCAATAGATTGAAATATTTTTAATTCTATCTTTTGAGGGTCATCGATCATCAAGACAATACTCGATAAGTCTCACAATCCATCAGTGACACCTAGTAGTATGTAGTGGTTAAAGAAAAAAATGACTTTTTCCTTGTAGGATCTTCCAGATCTAATAAGATCTGAGGCAGAATATTTCAAAAAAAATATATCTTATGATATTTTAGATCTAAGATCTATTAGATCTAATTCTTATTATCTGATATTAAATCTAAAATTAAATCTAAAAATATGAGGAATAGAGAAATACCTCTAGGGTAACTAGATTACCCTGTAGATGATCGCAGCAATGCCCGAGATTCTAAAATACCATGCAGTTGTCTGGCCTCTACTAGTATCCACTCAAGTAGAATCTGGATCATCTTCTCCTCCTGAATCTTTACTCTAAAAATCAGATCTGGATCTGATCTGGAAGATCTCAAAAGATCTTCTGAAGCTAGAGCAGCAGCTTCTCGATAAATCTCTGCAGCCTTCTAATCAGGAAGCCACCACGCCTTGGACTAGCACCAGATGGACACCCAACCTCTTGGACATGAAGAGGGGAGGGAAAGGAGTAGAGGGGGCACAAAGAAGTAGAAAGGATTTAGGCTTTTACTGGTTATTGCATAGAGTCTCTCAACCCTAGGTGCAGATAGGGTTTAAATAGACCCTGCTGTGCCATGCAGTGCCACATCATTCGACCAACCAAAAAATTTTAATTAATTCTAAAAAAAAATTGATTGGTGGAGTGATATCATTTGATCATATCAGATAAGAATCCCCACAATTCCTCCTACTATTGGCACCAACATTGGATAAGCACAGTGAGATTGGCACCCCACAGTCCAAGTTGATCAAGGGATTAGAGCCCTCATCTCATGGGACTCTATCCTTATCCAGTTGGGGTGCACACCCAATCTGAATATGGCACCTATTTTGAGGCCTAATTTAGCAGGTAGACACTCCACAAAAACTCTCCAATGACCTCTTGCTAGTGGCCTTCAGTCCAAGGTCCATGGGTCAACGTTTGACCAATGTCCTAAAATGAAAATGGCAGGTGACAGAAATTAGTAAGTGCTGTCTTAAATTCATCATATGAATTAAGACAAGTCCTTTTTGAGCTAGATTGGCTCTAATCAGACTGTGAGAAACCTTCTCAAGGTTCTCTGGGTGAGTCAAGTCACATTTGGCTCAGTCGAGATAGGAAAGATTACACGAAGAGAAAGTTAGGCTCAATCGTGTGCTAGCATGATTTTCTTGAACCTAATTGGATCTAATCCAAATCAATCGAACTGGGTTAGCTCAACTGATGACATCTAGACCTTAACCCTTGTTTGTGTGATCCAGTTAGGTTCATTTTCATATGGTAATGAGACATGTCGTGATCTCATCATCGACATCATCGAAACTCCATTCGATGGACCAGAACTCTTCTGATTTAGATAATTAGAATGATCGATCATCAAGATCAATCTAATTGCTCCCAAAATCTATCAGTGACACCTAGCAGTATATGATGGCAACCCATCAGAAATGAAGACGAACCTCTTGGTGCAGCTACCTGTGTGATTGAGTTCTTCTATTATGAGTTCTGACTGAATTAGGGTTAAGGTGAACTCGTCAAACCCAACATCAATCATATGAATCAATCGATCGATCCGAGTCTGATGTAAAACTCCAAAAGAAAACTCTTTTCTATTATTTCACTCTGCCATGGCCATGGACTTAAGGACTCAATCTTTCGATCATCATAGGACTACTCCTCTCATCTACCGAGGTTGATAGATCCCTTCTTGGTGCAATCTGGTTCCTACAATGAATATGCTACAACCAACATACACCTCAAGATTCCGAATGGCTAGGAGATTGAGTTACGGTGTAGTCAAACTGTAACACACTCAAGGTGAACTGTCGATGTACCTCAGGTTAAAGAACTAGACACACAGCTGCAGCATCGAGCTAGTCATCGACGAGAAGGTAGACTTCCTTATGACTGCTCGAGGTGGTCACGCTCAGTACTCTCATTCTCAACAAATATCTATACTCTCGCTCCGGTGTCTCCACACCATAGACTCAAGACACATCTACCTTAAGGAAGCGATCGTACACCAACCTTACAGATCGATCACCATCCTGGTGATGATCCTATGGTCAGGAGCTATTTATGAGTTAGTTATGTAAATTCATGCCTTAAATTTTTAACTCTTAAAAATATGAATTAACATTTCTACTAACTCAAAGGATGTATCACAGACATAATGTACACAATGTGATAGTAGAATAACCCTTTTATTTATTTATAGTCAAAATTATAAATTTGCCCTTATATTTGTACAAGAATATGTCAGCCAATCTGGCATCTAGGGCACACATTTAACAAACTCCCACTTGACCTAATGCCAATTGGCTACATATCTAAGTCCCACCTTCTCAAGGTGGGCTTCGATCTTCTGTTGGCCTAATGGCATTGCCAGTGGGTCTGCCACATTGTCTGTGGAGTCGACTCTCTTAATCTCGACATAATCCTTTTCCAGATAATCACAGATCAGATGGAATCGCCACTCGATATGCTTGAACTTCTAGTGAGACCTTAGCTCCTTAGCTAGGGCTATGGTGCCATTATTATCGAAGTAAAGAGGGATGGCATCCGATGACATCACTCCAAGCTCTGTGGCAAACTTCTTGTACCAGAATGCCTCATTCACAGCTTTTGATGTAGCAATATACTCTACCTCCATGGTGGAATCAGCAATCACCGTCTGCTTGGAACTCTTCCAGCTAACTACACCACCGTAGCAAATGAACAGACTTTCAGATGTCAACTTTCGATCATCTATATCAGACATAAAGTCTGAGTCTGTAAATTTTTGAACCTGAAGTTCTCCATTCCTAAAGACTAGAAACATATCCTTAATCTTTCTCAAGTACTTAAGGATACATTTCACAGAAGTTCAGTGCTCTTCATCTGGATTCAACTAATATCTGCTTGTGACACTTACAGCATGGGCTATATCAGGTCGTGTACATAGCATGGCATACATGAGGTTTCCGATTGCCGAAGCATAAGGGATCTTACTCATGCGTTCAATCTCCTCAGGTGTGCTAGGGCACATCTACTTGGAGAGATGAATGCCATGTCTAAAAGGTACTAAACCTCTTTTGGAGTTTTCCATGCTATACCTTTTTAGCACTTCCTCTATGTACATCTTCTATGAGAGTCCCAGCATCCTATTTGATCTATCTCTATAGACCTTAATACCTAGTATAAAGGATGCCCCTCCTGGATCTTTTATAGAGAACTCGTTAGACAATCATATTTTGACTGAGGTCAACATGAAAATATTATTTCTAATTAAGAGGATGTCATCTACATACAGTACGAGGAAGATAACTGTGCTCCCACTGATCTTCTTGAACACACATGGTTTCTCCTCATTCTTGATGAAACCAAATATTTTGATCACATCATTGAAATGAGTATTCCAGTTCCGAGATACTTGCTTAAGTCCATAAATGGATCTTTGCAGCTTGCAAATCTTGTGATCATCATCACTGGATGTGAAACCAAGTGGTTGTTCCATATAGATATCTTCCTTAAGATATCCATTTAAGAATGCCGTTTTCACATCCATCTGCCATATTTCATAATCGAAATAGGCTGCAACAGCAAATAATGTGCGGATGGATTTTAGCATGGCTGCAGGCGAAAAGGTATCCTGATAGTCAATGCCTTCACACTGAATATAACCTTTCACTACGAGCCTAGCCTTTAATGTCTCCACATTTCTATCTGCACCTATCTTTCTCTTGAAGATCTATTTATACCTAATAGGTACAATACCTTCAGGTGGATCTATCAGGGTCCAGACTTGGTTTGAGTGCATCGAGTCAATTTCTGATCTCATTGCCTCTAACCATTTCTCAGAGTCGATATCTGATATCGCCTCGTCATAGGTCTTGGGGTCATCACCATGAGTCTCATTTCCCATGAGGAATATTTTCTCTACTTCCTCTTGTATAGTACCGAAGTACCTTTCAGGAGGACAGAAAACCCTAGTCGATCTACGAGGTGGAAGAGGTTGTGTTAGGATTGGTTCAAATTGATTGGGTTCCTCAAGTTCTTTAGCTTGTTGCTCTTGGGAGACATTCTCCTTGGGCTTAATTATTCTTTTGATGCCACCATCTTGAATAAACTATTTTTCAAGAAAAATAGCATGTCGATTCAAAATCACATTGTGATCTTCCAGAATATAGAAATAGTATCCTAGTGACTCTTTAGGATATCTTATGAACCAAGCTCTAAAAGATCTGAACTCTAACTTGTCTGCCTACTGTCTCTTGATATGAGCCGGACAATCCCAAATTCTGAGATGACTCAGACTTGGCTTCTTACCATGCCATATCTCATACGGTGTGGTAGGAATGATTTTAGAGGAAATCCTATTCAATACATATATTATTGTCATGAGACAATGTCTCCAAAGAAACTCAGGGAGGTCTGTGAAGCTCATCATGGAACGGACCATATCTAATAGGGTCCGATTCTTCCGTTCTGAAACCCCATTGAGTTGTGGCGTTCCAGATGGAGTCCGTTGAGAGACTATGCCATTATCCTTAAGATAGTCTAGGAACTTCTGACTAAGGTATTCACCTCCTCGATCTGATCAAAGAACCTTAATGGGCTTTCCTGTTTGTTTTTCTACTTCATGTCTGAATTCTTTGAACTTTTCAAAGGCTTCAGACTTATGTTTCATTAGAAACACATACCCATACCTAGACATATCATCGGTGAAGATAATGAAGTAGACATAGTTGCCTCTAGCCGGCATATCAAATGGGGCGCACACATCTGTATGTACTAGGACAAGTAGGTCTGTGGCCCTTTCCCCATGTCCTGTAAAAGGAAGCTTGGTCATTTTGCCTTGAAGGCATGATTCACAAACTGGATATGACTCGGAAGTCAACGGACTCAATAGCCCAAATTTCTCCAATTTGTTAACCCTATCTTTCGCTATATGATCTAGCCTTAGGTGCCACAGATACCTATCATTTAGACTATATCTAGGCCTTTTAATTCCCATGGCATTCACATTTTGCTCGATATGAAATATAGATACATCAATATATAGCTAATAGAGACCATTAATAGGAAAATCATTTGCAACTTTATTATTTTCATAAAATATGTTACAATGGTTCTTATGAAAGCTAATCACATAGCCTTTTTGTGCTAAACATGAAACAGAAATCAAATTCCTACTTGCTGTAGGCACATAATAACAATCTCTAAGAACTAAATCTAATCCTAATAGTAATCATAGAGGGTAGGTTTCTACGACCACAGCAACAACTCTTACTCCGTTTCCAATGCGTAGGATCATATCCCCATCCCTCAGCCTCCTGCTCTCCTCAAGATCCTGCATAGAAGTGCACAAATGAGCACTAGAACCAGAGTCAAGTACCCAACTGGATGCAGAGAAAATCGTAAGATTAGATTCTATAACGAGCATACCTCCAGAAGGACCATCCTTTTTGTTCTTCATGGTGGCCAGGTACTGAGGACAGTTTCGCTTCCAATGGCTGTCTGAATTGCAGTGAAAATATTTTTCTTTTTCAGCAGCCTTCTTCTTCGGTTCCATCTTCTTCTTCTTCTCATCCACCTTCTGCTTCTTCACAAACTTCTTCTTCTTTCCAAAAGACTTTCTTTTGGAAGAAGTCTGCTCCACAATAAGAATTGAACCTTTTGAACCCTTCAAAGAAAGCTCAGCCATAACCAACATGTTCATTAACTCAGCCAAGGTACACTGCATGTTATGCATATGGAAGTTCATGATGAACTAACCATATGCATCAGATAAGGATTGAAGGATCACATCAATCTAAAAATCTCTGTCTAAGATGACACCGAGCTTCTCAAGCTCCTCAAGATTTTTGATCATTGACAAACAATGATCTTGGACTGACTGCCCATCACGCATTTTAGTCTTAAAAAGCCTTTGGCAGACTTGATACTTGGCAGTACGACTTTGTTCACCAAACAACTCTTGTAGGTGAGCCAACATTTGGTGGGTAGTCATAATGTTCTCATGCTGGCATTGCAAATCATCAGACATGGCACCCAACATGTAGTACCTGATTTTGTTATCGTCATCCATCCACTTTTCCAGAGATGCTCTCTATTCAGCAGTCGGATGTGCTGGTATGGCAGGTGGGTCCTGGTCCAAGATATGAGTCAATTTTTTAGAATCCAGAACAATTATGTAGTTCCTCAACCAGTCTTTGAAATTAGGTCCAGTCAATTTGTGGGTGTCTAGTATTTTGGTCAGGGGGTTGGACACAGACATATTTTTTGTAGAGAGTCAAAAGTTTCTAGTTAGATTTTGTAATCAGACTTAACCAATTTGTTTAGGAGTTTTATTTTTAAACAAATTAGGCTCCCACTATTTTCTCAGATCCCTACACTCCCTAGGTAGAGATGTGAAAATCTCCATGATTAGTGATTTCTAGTGGATGGTGCGGTCTCACTGATTGGCTCACCACCTCACCTAACAGTTATTGGTGATGGGTCAATCGATGAGTGAACAACTCTTGTCCAATGATTCTCTAATCATGGTGCACCCAAAACTTGATCTCTAATTCATGAAGCTCATCGTACCCAAAATATTACTCCAATCCTTAGTTAAGTCAGACCCACCATTTGCACGAATTAGATTCCTGATTGGGTCCCTCACCATATCCAAAATATTGAGCACAACCCATCCTCTAATTCATAGCATCCAATGCCTAATGGACATGGTTGTATCTTTTCGGTGCAACTGAGCCACTGTAACCAGTCGAGAACAATCAACCCCGGGAAGGGCCCGTACATCCACAATGGTGGAAGACCTTAGACTTAATGTTTTCTTAAGGAGATTTGATTTAGGTCTCATTAAACTTGACTTGACATAGTCATAACAATTATGACTAACCTAGTGACATGGGTTAGCTCGAATTGTTAGCCATCTCAAATCAGAACTGGGTCGACACATATGGCCAGGTAAGTGAGACCGGTGGGAGGGATATGCCATTAACTTGACAAGAACGCATTCAAGTTGAGTAGCTCTCAATTAAAAACTAGTTGATCGCATCTGCCTAACTTATCCTAGACACCAAATTGTCGAATCAGAACTAATTGGGTTAGTCTACAATCCAGGCTCTAACCACTGAGCCAAATTAGGTCTTAACTTGATCGAGTCATATCTAAATGTGATTCGACCTTGATCTAGACTTAATCCTATTAGGCTGGTCAATTATTAGCTTTCATGATCCCACCTAATCAATTTTTGATTCGGTTTGATCAACCGCTAGACCTAATTGAGCTATCCAAGCCTGAACCCAAGTTTATGAAAATGGCTTAGATCTGAAATTTTTAATTTTAGACCTAATTTAATTTCATAAGCTTAATTCATTAATTAAGTCTTGGGTTCATAAACAAAATATGTAAATAAATCCTAGGATTTCAGGATCTAGGATTTTGCAGAAAAGTAAATTTTGATTTCTGATTAAGGATGAACGCGCAGCACCCCTACACGCCATAAGAACACCCCATTGAATGGGAGGAGAGGGTCTTAAATCCTACTTTGTTCTTATGATCGGATGGCCATAAGGAACACCTTAATCAGAAATATTAATTTAACTATAAAACTAATTAGATCTAAATTACATATCACATATATAATTTCAGATCTAACTTATACATGCTTTGCATACATCTCATGTATTAAAATTTGATCTAATTAGCATGCTTTCAGATATGATACATCACATATAACATCTAAAAAATAAGATTTAAATTGAACTATTCAATATAAAATCTATTCTATACAATTACTAGAATAATTCTACAACTAGTCTAGGCATGCAACAGATCAATCTTATGTATTAATTCAAATTTTATTTTTTATTTTTTGATCTGAATATAATATTTATAAAATCAAAAAGATAAAAAATAAATTAGATCTAATTTATATTTTAATCATATTAAAACATAAAACTATAAGACTATTCATAGATCAAACTACTCCTAATCTAGTCATGCATCTCATACATGTTAGATCTACTTAGATTTAATTTTAATTTTTTTTGATTTTAGATCTTATCATATCTAATGTGACATCTAAAATTTATTAATATCAAATAAATAAAAATAAAAGTTAGATCTAAGTTAGATCTGAAATAAAGTCATTAACCTGGCTCTGATACCAGTTGAAGAAAAAATCGGCTTTTTTCTTATAGGATCTTCCAGATCTAATGAGATCTGGGATGAAATATTTCAAAAAAAAATTATTCTATGATATTTTAGACCTAAGATCTATTAGATCTAATTCTTATTATCTAATATTAAATCTAAAATTAAATCTAAAAATATGAGGAATAGAGAAATACCTCTAGGATAACTAGATTACCCAATAGATGATCGCAGCAATGCCCGAGGTTCTAAAATAGCCACGTAGTCGCCTGGCCTCTACTGGTATCTACTCAAGTAGGATCTGAATCATCTTCTCCTCATGAATCTTTGCTCCAAAAATTAGATCTGGATCTGATCTGAAAGATCTTCAAAAGATCTTCTGAAGCTGGAGTAGCAGCTTCTCGATAAATCTCTATAGCCTTCTAATCAGAAAGCCACCACACCTTGGACAAGCACCAGATGGATGCCCAACCTCTTGGACATGAAGAGGGGAGGGAAAGGAGCAGAAGGGGTATAGAGAAGTGGAGAGGATTCAGGCTTTTGCTGGTTATTGCACAAAGTCTCTCAACCCTAGGCGTAGATAGGGTTTAAATAGACCCTGCTGCGCCATGCAGTGCCACATCATTCAATCAATCAAAAAATTCCAATTAATTTTGGAAAAATTTTGATTGGTAGAGTGATGTCATCTGATCATATCAGATAAGAATCCCCACAATCTCTCCTACTGTTGGTGCCAACACTGGATAATCACAGTGAGATTAGCGCCCCACAGTCCAAGTTGATCAAGGGATTAGAGTCCTCATCTCATGGGACTCTATCCTTATCCACTTGGGGTGCATGCCCAATTTGAATATGGTGCCCACTTTAAGGTCTAATTTAGCAGGTGGACACTCCACAAAAACTCTCCAATGACCTCTTGCCAAGTGGCCTTCAGTCCAAGGTCCATGGGTCAACGTTTGACCAATGTCCTAAAATGAAAATAGCAGGTGACAGGAATTAGTAGGTGTTGTCTTAAATTCATCTCATGAATTAAGATAAGTCTTTTCTAAGCTGGACTAACTCCAGTCAGACTATGAGAAACCTTCTCAAGGTCTTTTAGGTGAGTCAAATCATATTTAGCTCAGTCGAGATAGAAAAGATTACACGAGGAGAAAGTTAGGCTCAATCGTGTGCTAGCACGATTTTTTTGAACCTAATTAGATCTAATCCAAATAAATCAAACTGGGCTAGCTCAATTGATGACATCCAGACCCTAACTCTTATTTGTGTGATCCAGTTAGATTCATTTTTATATGGTAATGAGACATGTCGTGATCTCATCATCGACATCATCGAAACTCCTTTCGATGGATCAGAACTCTTCTGATTCAGACAATTAGAATGATCGATCATCAAGATCAATCTAATTGCTTTCAAAATCCATCAGTGATACCTAGCAGTATATGGTGGCAACCCATCAGAAATGAAGACAAACCTCTTGGTGCAGCTACCTATGTGATTGAGTTCTTCTATCATGAGTCTCGATTGAATTAGGGTTAAGGTGAACTGGTCCCACCCAACATCAGTCATATGAATCAATCGATCGATCTAAGTCCGATATGAAACTCCAATAGAAAATTTTTTTTCATTATTTCACTCTGTCATGGCCATGGGCTTAAGGACTCGATCTTCAGATCATCATAGGACTACTCCTCTCATCTACCGAGGTTGATAGATCCCTTCTTGGTGCAATCTGGTTCCTACAATGAATACGCTACATCCAACATACACCTCAGGATTCTGAATGGCTAGGAGATCGAGTTATGGTGTAGTAGTCAAACTGTAACACACTCAAGGTGAACTGTCGATGTACCTCAGATCAAAGAACTAGACACACAGCTGCAGCATTGAGCTAGCATCGATGAGAAGGTAGACTTCCTTATGACTACTCGAGGTGATCACACTCAGTACTCTCATTCTCAACGAATACCTGTACTCTCACTCCAGTGTCTCTACACCATAGACTCAAGAGACATATCTATCTTAAGAAAGCGATCGTATACCAACCTTCCAGATCGATCACCATCCTCGTAATGATCCTATGGTGAGGAGCTGTTTATGAGTTAGTTATGTAAATTCATGCTTTAAATTTTCAACTCTGAAAAATATGAATTAATATTCCTACTAACTCAAAGGATGTATCACAGACATAATGTACACAATGTGATAGTAGAATAATCTTTTTATTCATTTATAATCAAAATTATAAATTTGCCCTTACATTTGTATAGGAATGTGTTAGCCAATCTGGCATCTAAGGCACACATCTAATAATGGTAACCTAGTAGAATGAAAGTATAAACCCTTAGATGCAGTTATCATATGATTTAGTCCTTCTATTGTGAGTCTCGACTTGATAGAGATCATAGAGAACTCGTCAGACCCCATTGTCAGTCATATGCTAGATTGGCTCGACTCGAGTTTATTTGTGAATTCCATGAAAACTTTTTTTCAGTATTCACACTTGCTTTGGCCAATGACTTTCTGAACTCCATCTCGCAAATCGCATAGGACTTCTTCTTTTCTACCAAGATCGATAGATTCTTTCTAGGTGTATCTGATTCCAAATAGTAAACCTGAATCTACTGAAGTCAACATGCACAGTAAGGATCCGAATGGTTAAGGACCAAGAGAATGTGCAGTCAAACTCAGTAGCTTCACTATGAATAGCCAATGACACCGTAGGTCAAAGGATCACTCACACCATTGCAATATCGAGAAGACCACTGATGAGTGAGTAGACATCCATGTGGTTTCTCATGTTGGTCACGCTCAGCATAAGTTATTCTCTAACAACCACCCACACTCTCACCCAATATCCCTACACTGTAGATTCGAGACTCATCTACCCACAAGGGAGATGAACCGTGCACCTATCTCTAATGGATTGATCGCTGTCCTCCGTGATGATCCATTAATCGGGAGCATTTAGAAATTAACTAGTAATTAATGTATGTCTCAAATTCTTAACACTTTAAGAATATACAAAAATTATCTTTATTAATTTCTAGAATAAATTATGGATACATAAATGTATTGGAACGAAAAAGCCCTTTATTGATAATAAAAATTTATAAGTACAAGTTTATACCCTGGAATTACATAATGTATCAGCCAATAATTGGCTTCTAGGATACAAATCTAACAAACTCTCACTTGATCTAAAGCCAATTCGCCATATACCTAAAACCTATCTTCTCAAGGTGAGCTTCGATCTTCTGCTGGCTGAGAGGCTTGGTCAGCAGATCCGCTACATTCAGTGCAGAGTTGACTCTCTGCACCTCAACGAACTTCTTCTCGAGCTATTCGCATATGATATGAAACCATCGCTTTATCTGCTTGGACTTCTGGTTAGACCTGGGCTCCTTAGTGAGGGCTATGGTATCGTTGTTGTCACAGTGCAATGCAATGGCATCTAATGGTATTACACTCAGCTCCATAATAAACTTTTTGAACCAAAAGCTTCCTTAGCAGCTTTAGAAGCGGCGATGTACTCGACTTCCATAGTCAAATCTATAATAATTGACTACTTAAAACTCTTTCAGCTAACCACACCACCATTACACAAGAAGATACACCCCAATGTAGACTTTTTATCATCGACATCAACCATAAAGTCTGAATCGGTGTATTTCTCAACTTTTAGCTCCGATCTTCCATCAAAGACCAACATCAAATCTTTAGTCCTTCTCAAGTATTTAAGGATATTTTTAATAGCAATCCAGTGTTCTTCACCTGAATTCACTTGATATCCACTCGTGACACTCATGGCAAGTGATATATCAGGATGTGTACATAACATGGCATACATGAAGCCTCCTATTACTGAAGCATAAGAGATCTTGCTCATGTGCTGGATCTCCTTAGATATGACAGGATACATCTTTTTAGAGAGATGAATACCATGTCTAAGGGGTAAAAGATCCCTCTTGGAGTTTCCTATGCTGAACCTCTTCAGTAGCTCCTCTATGTACATTCGCTATGAGAGTCTTATCATTCTCTTAGATCTATCTCTATAGATCTTTATACCAAGAATATAGGAAGCTTCTCCTAGGTCTTTCATAGTGAATTCTTTCGACAACCATACTTTGATCGATGTCAGTATGAAAATATCATTTTCAATCAGGAGGATGTCATCCACGTATAATACGAGGAATATGATAGTGCTCCCACTGACCTTTTTGTACACACATGGCTCTTCCTCATTTTTGATGAAATCAAATATTTTGATCACATCATTGAAGCGAGTGTTCTAACTCTGAGATATTTGCTTGAGTTTATATATGGATCTTTACTGCTTGTAGACCTTGTGATCACTATCACTGAATGTGAAATTCAAAGACTGCTCCATATAGATATCTTCCTCAAGATATCCATTTAGGAAGACAGTTTTCACATCATCTATTAAATTTTATAATCATGAAAGGCTGCTATGGTAAGCAGAGTATGGATAGATTTCAGCATGGCCATGGACAAAAAGATTTCATGATAGTCAATGCCTTTGCATTGACTATAACCTTTTGTGACTAGCTTTGCCTTATAGGTCTCTACCTTACTATCCGATCTAATTTTTTTTTTATAAATTTATTTACACCCAATAGGTATAATATCTTTAGGTGGATCTACTGAGGATCAAATTTGGTTGGAATGCATGGAGTCAATTTCTGACTTCATCGCTTCCATCCATTTCTCGGAGTCTATATCTAATATTGTCTCATCGTAGGTCTTGAGATCATTCCTAATGTCCTTATCTTCCATAAGGAATGCTTCCTATAAATCTTCTATAAGAATATCTAAGTACCTTTCAGGAGGATGGCAGATCTTACTTCATCTATGAGGTGGAGGAGGTATCACATTTACTGGCTCATAATTGGGTTTAGGTTCTGGGACTCGATGCTCTTCAGAGAATTTCTCTTCAAGCTCAATCTTTCCCCAACTACCTCCATCTTGGATAAACTCTTTTTTGAAGAAGACGGCATGATGACTCACAATCACTTTGTGATTCTCAGGAAGATAGAAGTAGTATCCCATGGTTTCCTTAGGAATCTTATAAAGCGAGCCCTAAAGAACTTAGCCTCTAATTTATCTACCTGCTATCACTTGACATAGGCTAGACATCCCCAAATCTTGAGGTATCCAAGAGTTGGCTTCTTACCATGCCATAACTCATATGGTGTGGTAGGAATAGATTTAGAGAAAATTTGATTCAAAAGATGAATCGTAGAAAGCAAAGCATGTCCCCAGAGAAAGATAAATGGTCTGTGAAGCTCATCATGGATTAGACCATATTTAATAGGGTCTAATTCCTCCTTTTAGATATCCAGTTGAGCTGAGGCATCCCTGGAGGTGTCCACTGTGAGATTATGCTATTTTCTTTGAGATAGGCATGAAATTTTTCACTAAGGTATTCTTCTCCTCGATCTGATCAAAGAACCTTTATGAATTTTTTGATCTATTTTTCTACTTCATATTTGAACTCTATAAACTTTTCAAAAACTTCAGACTTTTGGTGCATCAAATACACAAATCTACATCATGAATAATCATTGGTAAAAATTATAAAGTAGACATAGCCACCCCTGTCTTGTACATCGAATGGACCACACACATTAGTGTGTACCAAGACTAATACCTCAGTGGCCCTTTCTCCTTATCCCACAAAGGGTAGCTTGATCATTTTTTCTTAAAGATATGATACACAAATCAGATAAGACTCGAAAGTCAATGGTCTGAGAAGACCATCTTTCTCCAGTTTGTTGAGTCTGTCCTCTCCAATATGGCCTAGCCTAAGGTGCCATAGATACTTTTGGCTAATCCTATCTCTAGGTTTTTTAGATCCTATGGCATTCACAATTTATTTGTTAATATTTACACTCACATCCGTATATAAATGATAAAGACCATCAATCAAGAAAGCAGGTGCAATAATTTTATTATTGAAATAAATTGAACATATGTCTTTATTGAAATAAAAATTATAATTATCCTGTGCTAGCATAGAGATGGAAATCAAATTTTTACTGGCTACAGGTACATAATAACAGTCTCTTAAAATTAAACTAAGTCCTAACGGTAGTTGCAGAGGATAGGTTTCGATGGCCACAGCAGTAACCTTTGCTCAATTGCCGACTCAAAGAGTGATCTCACCTTCCCTCAGCCTAGTCATTTCTTCAAGCCCTACATAGAAGTGCATAAATGAACACTTAATCCAGAATCTAGAACCCAAAAAGAAGAAGAAGAAATTGTGAGATTAGTTTTAATAACAAGCAAATCAGATGTACCTTTAGAAGGCTCATCCTTCTTTCTCCTCTTGACAGTCGCTAGGTAGGCCAGACAGTTCCTCCTCCAATGGCCTTCGACATTGCAATAAAATACTTTCTCTTATCATCAGCCTTCTTTGAAAACTTGTGAAAGAAAAATGGATAGTTCAAAGCATGTATTTTTAAAATTTTACAGTAAAATAATAAAAAATTAAATATTTTAATCTTCTAAATATATCTTAGATCAGATCTAAACTATCATTAAAAATCTATGACATAAAAAATTTATATATAAAATCAGCAATAAAATAAAAAACTTCATCGATCACATCAATGCCCTAAATTTGATCATTTTAGGACATCTATTAAAGGTTGACATATGGGTCTTAAACTGAAGAGGATTCATTGGAGAATTTTTGTGGAGTGTCCACATGTCCAAACCACTTCAAATGGGGTGCCATAATCAGATTATGGCATGAGCTCAATTGGATTTAAGTGGGTGCCCCAAATGGATAAGAACCAAAGAGTCCTGATAAACTTGGACTCTTTAGCGCCACCTTATTTGTGCTTATCCAATGTTGGCGCCAACATAGGAGAGAGCATGGGGATTCTTATCTGATGTGATCAAATGACATCACTCCACCAATCAAATTTTTTTCAGAATTTATTGAAATTTTTTGATTGGTCGAATGATGTGGCACTACACAGCATACAGGATCTATATAAACCCTGCTGCACCTAGGGTTTCGTGATAGAACTTGTTTTATGCAAAAACCTATTAGCTGCCACCCCCTCCCCTCTTCTCTATGTCCTCCCTGTTCTCCTTTCTCCCCTCTTCACATCCAAGAAGTTGGACATTCATCTGGCAAAGGTACAAGGTGTGGTGACGCCTGGAACAGAAGGCTGCAGGATATCTTCGACAGGCTGCTGCTCCAACTTCAGAAGGAGTTCTGAAGTACTTTCAAATCAGATATTGATCTAATTTTTAGAGTGTAGAATTGTGAGGAGAATATATTCCAAATCCTATCTGAGTGGATATTGGTAGAGGCCAGGCACTTGCGTGGCTACATCAGAACCTCAGGCAGTGCTGCGATCATCTACAGGGTAATTAGATTACCCTTGAGGTATGTCTATATTTCTCATACTTTTAGATTTAATTTTAGATTTTAAATATTAGATAATAAAATTAAATCTAATAGATATTAGATCTAAAATAGCATAGGATAAAATTTTTTAATTTATTCCGCCCCAGATTTGATGAAATCTGGAAGATCCTACACAGAAAAAAGATGGTTTTTCCTTCAAGTGGTATCAGAGCCAGGTTGTTGGCTCTATTTCAGATCTATTTTAGATCTGATTTTAATTTTAATTTATCTGATATTAAATGATTTTAAATATCATATCATATGTGATAGGATCTAAAATTAAAATATTTAAAATTAAATCTAAGAAGATCTAACATGCATGAGATGAATAACTAGACTAGGATTAATTGAATCCATGAATAGTCTTAAGTTTTATATTTTAATGAGATTAAAATATGAATTAAATATAATTTATTTTCTATCTTTTTTGATGTTATAATTTTTATAATCAAATTAGAAAATAAAAAATAAAATTTTAATTATTTTATAAAATTGATCTGTTACATGCCTAGACTAGTTGTAGAATTGTTCTAGTAACTTGTCTAGAATAGTTTTTATTTTGAATAGTTCAATTTAAATTTTATTTTTCAGATATTACATGTGATGTATCAGATTTGAAAGCATGTTAATTAGATTAATTTTTGATACATGAGATGTATGCAAAGCATGTATTAGTTAGATCTTAAATTGTATATGTGATGTGTTAATTTTGATCTAACTAGTTTTGTAGTTAAATTTATATTTCTGATTAAGGTGTTCCTCATGGCCGTCCGATCATAAGAATAAAGTAGGGTTTTAAGACCCTCTCTTCCCATTCAATGGGGTGTTCATATGACGTGTAAGGGTGCCGCACATTTATCCTTAATCTGAAATCAAAACTTACTTTTCTGCAAAATCCTAGATCCTGAAACTTTAAGATTTATTTTACATGCTTTGTTTATGAACCCAAACTTAATTAATGTATTGAGCTTATGAAATTATGTTAGATCTAAAATTGAGAATTTTAGATCTAAGACATTTTCATAAGATTGGGTTCGGACTTGGATAGCTCAATTAGGTCTACCTGTTGATCAAACCAAATCAAGAGTTGGTTAGGTGGGATCATGAAAGCTAATAATTGACCAGCCTAATAGGATTAAGTCTGGGTCAAAGTCGAATCACATTTAGATATGACTCAAGCAAGTTAAGACCTAATTTGGCTCAGTGGTTAGAGCCTGGATTGTAGGCTAACCCAATTAGTTCTGGTTCGACAATTTGGTGTCTAAGGTAAGTTGGGCAGATGCGACCGACTGATTTTTAATTGGGAGCTACTCGACTCGAATGCATTCTTGTCAAGTTAATGGCCTATCCCTCCCACCGGTCTCACTTACCTGGCCATATATGTCGACCCAGTTCTGATTTGAGGTGGCTAACAATTCGAGCTGACCCATACCACTAGGTTAGTCATAATTGTTATGACTATGTCAAGTTAAGTTTAAAGAGACCTAAATCAAATCTCCCTAAAAAAATATTAAGTCTAGGTCTTCCACCATTGTGGATGTGCGGGCCCTTCCTGGGGTTAATTGTTCTCAATTGGTTATAGTGGCTCAGTTGCACCGAAAAGATGCAACCATGTCCATTAGGCATTGGATGCTACAGACTAGAGGATGGGTTGGGCTCAATATTCTAGATATGGTGAGGGACCCAATCAGGAATCTAGTTCGTGCAAATGATGGGTTTGGCTTAACTAAGGATTGGAGCAATATCCCGGATATGGTGAGCTTCATGAATTAGAGACCAAATTTTGGGTGCACCATGATTAGAGAATCATTGGACAAGAGTTATCCACTCATCGGTTGACCCATCACCAATAACTGTTAGGTGAGGTGATGAGCCAGTCGGTGAGACTGCACCACCCATTAGAAATCACTAATCATGAAGATTTTCACATCTCTATCAAGGGAGTGTAGAGATCTGAGAAAATAGTGAAAGACTAATTTGTTTAAAAATGAAAACTCTAAATAAATTGGTTGAGTCTGATTACAAAATCTAACTAGAAACTTTTGACTCTCTACAGGAAACATGTCTGTGTCAAAACCCCTGATCAAAATTCTAGACACTCATAGACTGACTAGACCAAATTTTAAGAACTGATTGAGGAACTACAGAATTATTCTAGATTTCGAAAAATTGACTCATGTCTTGGACCAGGTCCACCTACCATGCCAGCACGTCCGATTGCTGAACAGAGAGCGTCTCTGAAAAAGTGGATGGATGATGATAACAAAGCCAGGTACTACATGTTGGGTGCAATGTCTAATGATTTGCAGTGCCAACATGAAAATATTTTAACTACCCACCAAATGTTGGCTCACCTACAAGAGTTGTTTGGTGAACAGAGTCGCGTGGCCAAGTATCAAGTCTATCAAAGACTTTTTAAAGCCAAGATGCGTGATGGGCAGTCAGTCCAAGATCATTGTTTGACAATATCAAGGATCTTGAAGAGCTTGAGAAGCTCAGTATCATCTTAGATAAAGATTTTCAGATTGATGTGATCCTTCAGTCCTTGTTCGATGCATATGGTCAGTTCATCATGAACTTCCATATGCATAAGATGCAATGTACCTTGGCCGAGTTAATGAATATGCTGGTTACGGCTGAGCTTTCAATGAAAGGTTCAAAAGGCTCAGTTCTTACTGTGGAATGGACTTCTTCTAAGAGAAAGTCTTTTGGAAAGAAAAAAAAGTCTGTGAAGAAGTAGAAGGTGGATGGCAAGAACAAGAAGACAGGACCGAAGAAGAAGGCTTCTAAAAAGGGAAAGTGTTTTCACTGTCAGTCAGAAGGTCATTGGAAGCGAAACTGTCCTCAGTACCTAGCCACCTTGAAGAACAAGAAGGATGGTCCTTCTAAAGGTATGCTCATTATCGAATCTAATCTTACGGTTTCTTCTGCATCCAGTTGGATGCTTGACTCTGGTTCTAGTGCTCATTTATGCACTTCTATGCAGGGTCTTGAGGAGAGCAGGAGGTTGAGGGATGGGGAGATGATCCTATGTGTTGGGAATGGAGCAAGAGTTGCTGCTGTGGCTATAGGAACCAACTATTGGAGCATGATCCTGGCTCCTCCCATGGATTTTGGGTGCAGCGAAACCAGCAACGAACAGATCTGGAGACTTCTGGACACGATCCAAGGCCCTTGACGAGATCAACCTGGTTGTTGTCTTCTTCGTTAGCCTTTCATTCCAGATGAAGAACACCTCTGAAATCATCTCTAAAAAATTCAAGATTTGGTACCCAACCAGATTAGACCTGGATCGAGGTCTTTCAATTCATAGATCTTGAATCAGGGTATTCTAGATAGACAAGAAGGTAGATGAAGACAGACCTTACAGATCTGTCCTGCTACAGCCTTTCCTATAGATCTGTTGATGGAGATCTCACCCGTACCTCAAACGACCTCAGATCAACTCCAGATCTGAGGGGGACTTGTACCAACCTCTTCTCAAGAGATTCCAAGTCCTGGACCTAGTGTTTGGGTGACTGTAAGAGAGGAGGAGAGCAATCTGGTTGGTGGCTGCAAGGGGGAAGGAGCTAGCGCCTTCTAGCTTTTCTTTCCTTATCTGGACCTGGCAGCAAGAAACCCTAGGATTTCTTGCTCCTGGGGCATGGAGGATGGCTGGAGAGAGAGGGAGAAGAGAGAGAGAGACTTGGGAGAAAGAGTTGTCTCTTACTTGTTTTTTTTTTAAACCTATACAAGTACATGTATATATAAACACCGGGTCAAGTGACCCAAACCCAAAACTCCCTTGACCAACTCTATGGGAGATTAGGTTAACCCAAGCCTATGTACACCCATGACTCAACCTAATCTCACCTATCCTGGGCCCAGACCTGGGCCATAAAGAGTTGGTCCCTTGAGGCCCACATAACCTAGACCTTAAGAACCCGAAAGGCCCACAGCCTTTCAACCTAGGGCCCAACTAGCCCTAGAGCCTCCATGAAGCCCTCATGAATGATAGACCTTGGCCTTAGCCTTGGTCCCCTGGGCCTTGGGCACACCACCTGGATCACAACAATCTCCACCTTGGTGTCCCAAGGCCTCAACCAGCTCCACTCTGTCCTTACGACTGTAGACCCATTTGCAGCCAATGGGCCTCTTCTCCTGTGGCAACTGCACCAATCGCCACGTCTGGTTCTGATGAAGAGACTGCATCTCCTTGGACATCGCCTGGACCCACCACTCTCTGTCCTGACTCTCAATAGCCTCCTGATACGTATATGGGTCCCCATTCGCTATCACCAGGGCATATGACAGCGTCTCCTCGAAGCCATATCGGTCTGGTTGCCTGATGGTCCACTTGGGCTTGTGTAGGGCAACACCAATATCAGTCCTCGATCCAACTCGCTCCTGCTGGACCTCTCTACCTCGATCATCCATCCGAGTCCTCTCCACCTGTGGAGACACCTTAGGTAGGTTCTCCACCTGAATGTCATGTCCTCCAGTAGTACCTGCAAGAGGCAAAATAAAAGAGGTAAGCTGTCCAGCAGCACCCTGCTGGACCTCCTCCTGCTCCTGCTGCTCCTCCATGCCTGCTCACCTCCGTAGGACTGACTCCTCATCAAAAGTCACATCCCAACTAATGATGACCTTCTTTTCCAAGGGATCCCACAGCCTGTATCCCTTGACTCCTCATAGATAGCCTAGAAACACCGCCTTGCATCATCTGGCATCTAGCTTACTCCGCTCACCAGCTCCAATGTGCACATAGGACGTGCACCCAAATACCCGTAGATGGCCCAACCCAACTGTCCTCCCAGACCACACCTCCTCTGGAAGCCTGCCATCCAACCTGGTGTGAGGTGATCGATTGACTAAGTAACCCGCTGCGTCTACTATGTCAACCCAGAACTCCTTTGGAAGCCCTGCCTGCAGCCTCATGCATCGTGCCTTTTCCAGAAGTATTCTGTTCATCCTCTCGGCCACCCCATTCTGCTGTGGAGTCTCCTTAACTGAGAAGTATCTCCTGATCCCACACTCCTCACAATAGTCCTGGAACTCTCTACTGGTGTACTCCCCGCCATTGTCTGACCTCAGACACTTCACACTCCTCCCCTGCTCCTTCTCCACCCCAGCTCTCCAGATCTTGAATTTGGTGAAGACCTCTGACTTCTCTCTCATGAAGTAAATCCAGAGTTTTTTTGAGAAATCATCAATCAGGGTCATGAAGTATCTGGCCCTATTCCTAGCTAAAACTGGGGCTGGTCCCCATACATCCGTGTGTACTAACTCTAGAGGGGCTGCACTGTGGGTTGTACTGATGTTGAACTGAACTCTCCTTTGCTTTCCCATCTGGCAAGGCTCACAGATCTCCCCTGTAGCATCATCCTCCAGATCAGAGATGAGTCCTCTCCTACTCAACTCCCTCAGCCCCTTGTCATCCATGTGGTCTAGGCGGTAGTGCCACATCCTGTAAGCCCCCTGCTAGTCTTGTACTGCAGCTACTGCATCAGACTCTCCGATCACCACAGATCCCTCCATGCGATAGAGGTTATTGTCCAACCTTCTGCCTCTCATCACCACCATAGCTCTATTGGAGATGTTCAGTACTCCGCTTCTAGCCCTACTGCTGAAGCTGTATCCACTGCGCTCCAAGTAGCCTAGTGACACCAGATTCTTTTCCAGCTCCGGGACATGCTTTACATTTGTCAATATCCTCACAATCCCATCAAACATTCTCACCCTGACTATCCCTATCCCAGCCGCCTTGCAAGGATGATTATCGCCTAGAGTCACTGATCCCTCATCTGTCTTGGTGTATGTCGCAAACCAAGACCTGTGTGGTGTGTAATGATGTGAGCACGCAGAGTCTAGTGTCCACTCCTCTGTGTAATGCCTGTGACCATCTGATACCACAAGTAGATCATCCTCCACCTGCTACCCAGCAACTGTACTCACTGATTCTGAGCCACTTCTTTCTCCCTTCTTGCTCTTCCATAGTGGACATTCTCGCTTGAAGTGCCCGAACTCATTGCACTTGAAGCATTTCATCTCTTTCTTTCCCTTCCTGGACTTGGACCGCCCCCTGGACTTGCTTCTGCCTTTGCCTCTACCTGTCCTCTCCCCTACTGCCAAACCCTCCTGGGAGCCCGATCTCTGGTCAACTTTTTCCTCTGCTCATTAGACCTCAGCACCGAGACCATGTCCTCATATTTCAGAGTCTCCTTGCCGTAGAGCAGTGTAGTCACCAAAGAATCATATGATCCTGGCAGTGAACACAAAAGCAACAGGGACTTGTCCTCCTCATCCAGCTTCACCCCGATATTCATCAACTCCATGCACAACTGGTCGAACCTCTGAATGTGGCCAATCACATCAGATCCCTCCTGCATCCAAAGACTGTACAACCTCTTCTTCAGCATTAGCTTGTTGCACATATTCTTCCCCATATACATGGTGTGCAACTTCGACCAAAGGCCCTTCGGGGTCTTTTCTTCCAGCATCGAATACAACGCCGCATCCACCAAACATCCTCTGATCACCGAGCATGCTTTCTTCTCCAACGATGCCCACTGTCTATCTGTCATTCCCTTAGGCTTCTCATCCAAAGCCTGATCCAGATCTGCTTGCACCAGAAGATCCTCCACCCGGATTTTCCACATGAAAAAAATTTTCTTGCCATCAAACTTCTCAAACTCAACCTTCATATTGCTGCCCATGACTAGATCCAATCCAAACAAGTAATATAAAATCAAGAAGTGTAGAATATACCTTGATGGTACCTTGCTGAAAATTTTCAGCACTTGGGATCTTCAACTTCTCATGCTTGGAACCGCTTCCTCACCATCATGGCTCTGATACCAACTATTGGAGCATGATCCTGGCTCCTCCCACGGACCTTGGGTGCAGCAGAACCAGCAACAAACAGATCTAGAGACTTCTGGACACGATCCAAGGCCCTTGATGAGATCAGCCTGGTTGCTGCCTTTTTCATCAGCCTTTCGTTCCAGATGAAGAACACCTCTGAAATCACCTCTAAAAAATCCAAGATCTGGTACCCAACCAGATCAGACCTAGACCGAGGTATTCCTATTTGTAGATCTCAAATTGGGGCATTCTAGATAGGAAATAAAGTAGATGGAGACAGACCTTGCAGATCTATCCTGCTGCAGCCTTTCCTGTAGATCTGTTGATGGAGATCTCACCCATACCTCAAACGACCTCAGATCAACTCCAGATCTGAGTGGGACTTGTACCAATCTCTTCTCAAGAGATTTCAGGTCCTGGACCTGATGTTTGGGCAACTGCAAGAGAGGAGGAGAGCAATCTGGTTGGTGGCTGCAAGGGGGAAAGAGCTAGCACCTCCTTGCTTTTCTTTCCTTATCTGGACCTAGCGGCAAGAAACCCTAGGGTTTCTTGCTCCTGGGGCATGGAGGATGGCTGGAGAGAGAGGGAGAAGAGAGAGAGAGAGACTTGGGAGAAAGAGTTGTCTCTTACTTGCCTTTTTTTTAAACCTATACAAGTACATGTATATATAAACACCGGATCAAGTGACCCAAACCCAAAACTCCCTTGACCAACTCTATGAGAGATTAGGTTAACCCAAGCCCATGTACACCCATGACTTGACCTAATCTCATCTATCCTGGGTCCAGACCTGGCCCATAAAGAGTTGGTCCCTTGAGGCCCACATAACCTAGACCTTAAGAACCCGAAAGGCCCACAGTCTTTCAACCTAGGGCCCAACTAGCCCTAGAGCCTCCATGAAGCCCTCATGAATGATGGACCTTGGCCTTAGCCTTGGTCCCCTGGGCCTTGGGCACAACACCTACCCTCTGCGATTACCGTTAGGATTAGATTTAGTTTTAAGAGATTGTTATTATGTGCCTGCAGCAAGCAGGAATTTGATTTTTGTTTCATGTTTAGCACGAGAAGGCTATGTGATTAGCTTTCATAAGGACCATTGTAATATATTTTATAAAAATAATAAAGTTGCAAATGGTTTTGTTATTAATGATCTCTATCAATTACATGTTGATGTATCTGTTTTTAATATTGAGCAAAATGTGAATGCCATAGGAATTAAAAGGCCTAGAGATAGTCTAAATGATAAGTATCTGTGGCACTTAAGGCTAGGTCATATAATGGAAGATAGGGTTAACAAATTGGAGAAATCCAGACTACTGAGTCCGTTGACTTTCGAGTCATATCCAGTTTGTGAATCATGCTTTCAAGGCAAAATGACCAAGCTTCCTTTTGTGGGACATGGAGAAAGGGCCACAGACCTACTTGCCCTAGTACATACGGATGTGTGCGGCCCATTTGATGTACCGGCTAGAGACAACTTTGTCTACTTCATTACCTTTATCGATGATTTGTCTAGGTACAGATATGTGTTTCTAATGAAACACAAGTCTGAAGTCTTTGAAAGGTTCAAAGAATTCAGACATGAGGTAAAAAAATAAATAGAAAAGCCCATTAAGATTCTTCGATCAGATCGAGGAGGTGAATACCTTAGTCAGAAATTCCTAGACTATCTTAAGGACAATGGTATAGTCTCTCAATGGACTCCACCTGGAATGCCTCAAGTCAACGGAGTTTCAGAATCGAGAAATCGGACCCTATTAGATATGGTCCATTCCATGATGAGCTTCACAGACCTCCCAAAATTTTTTTGGGGATATTGTCTTATGACAGCAATTTATGTATTGAATGAAAGGAATATGCCCTATAAGCCAATCAAAATGTATAAATAGATGGATATTTTTTTTTTTGTCTCCTGACAACTCATGTACTGATGTTTTAAATAAATAAAGGCATTTAGTTCATCATATGCTGTATCTTATTTTGATGAACCCCATAAATTAGGGCTATGGTTTTAGGGTTATGATGCGATCATACCAAGTGAGACCTAAAACCTTAAAACTTTAATTTTAAATATTCCTAGTCGATGGAACATTGAGTAGGAGATCAATATTTCCGGTAAGACTGGTACATCCTGTGTATGCTCGGCAGAGAAGGTAATTAATCTCACAATTACTTGTGTATGACACTAATATAAGGATGTAAGTGTTCATTAGAGAATGAATTCACTGAATTGATCCAATTAAAGAATATCTGATGGAGTCTTATCTACATGTCAACAGATTTTTTTCTTATAGTGGGAATTGTGCATGTAAATCTTTTGACTTGAGACTGCCATAGAACCTTATAAGCATGAATCCATATTTTAGATCATACTCATTCATGATTTAATCATGTACGGGATATTCTGGATATGATGGATTGCTTATGAAGGTTGTGAGTAGGTCAATATGGAAACGATCGCTCCTAGTAAGAGGAGATCGCATCCTATCTGCTTCAATCAAATAATGATTCAGGAAGACTTTGATCAAAGCATTATAAAAAAAAAATTAGAAATGGTTTCTAATATTTTATAAATCGAATCATTATTATTTGATCAAGAGAAATATGAATATAAAATTAGGTTTGACATTTTTCCATACCCAAACTTATATTCGGGATGCAGGATGATCGTAAGATCAAGTTGCACGGTAATTTTCACTGAAGGGTATTTTTGATATTTCCATCAAAATTCCATATCTACTAGGTAGACATGATACGTTGCTAGACGTCAATCATGTCTTATGAATTTGATCAAATTAAAGAGTTTAATTCGATCATTAATTAAAAGCTATTCTGATTGATCAAAATGGTTCAGCTTGATTTGACCTAAATCGGCTAGACTGTGTTCTAACCAATTTAGATTAAATTACACCTGGACTCACTGCTGGCTAGATGTGGAACCCAATGGGTCACACACAAAAGGAATTGATCATGGGTTTAATTTGATTAAACCATATTTTCAAGTTGAACATGCTAGCACATGTTGCAAACCCTAGCATTTAGATTCGAATCGAATTCGAATCAGGTTCCGATTTGGGCTAATTTAGAACCAATTTGAGCCAAATTGGATTTGGTCTTGAAGTGGGTTTGAAGTGTTTTAATTGGGCTTGCTGTTGGGTGCCAAAAACCAGGGAACCACACGCCTAAGAGTCTCTCTCTTGGCATGTGGATTTAAATCCATGCGCATGAGCCACATGGCGCATGGATGGAGTTGGCGCCACCTTTAGATAAGGTCTATCCTATTTTTCTCCATAACCTTTATTCTACGAATGTATTTCAGATGTCTTAGGAGGTGCCTAAGAGTCTTTCTGAGTATTAAACTCATCGTAGAAGAATTAAGAAAAGGATAAAAATTAAATCCATGCGCCACCTCTTGGAAGCGCCCCTTTGAAATTTCAAATGGCGAGATAAGTTTTAAATTATCCACGCCCATTTATCTCTTGCGCCATTCTTCAAATTGGCACCATATATCTTGGCCATTGGATGGGCTTTCTTCCAGATCCAAAGGCATGGGTTGATGGCACCAATAAGAGAAGCTTCGTGACTTCTCATCTGAACACCGTAAGTTAAGATCGAAGAGTCTTTCTGAAATAAGGCGTCTCTTCAACCCAATTTTGATGTACACATGGCATTTCTTAACTTATGGGGTGTGAGAAATAGATAAGAGGCATGAGATAATTTTTAAGAGGGCATGAGATGTTTTGGATTGCATCTTTACGTGCAATATAAATAGGGGTGCATGTCGAGGAGTCTCGGGAATTCAGAAATCTTCTTTCTTTCTTACAAGAGGCTCTGCTTGTCCAATTCTCTTTATTCCTTCTCTCTAGCCTAGATAAGGTCCTGATAAAGGACAAGAAAACTTCCAAAAGGCTTAAAGAATTGGAATAAAAATTAAGGAGACAAGGAGCAAGAAAGAAAGGGAAGAAAAGGTCCAACAGTGTGACAGCAAATCCAAGAAAGGAGGTTCTGCCCAAATTGCATTTAAATTCTGATAAATCAAAATTTAATTGCAGAGTATTTTTTGATAAGTGCTAGAGAGTTGATCGAGTCCTCGTGTGGATCAACGTTGGAGGGTGAACACGTGGGCACCTGATGGAAACTCAAACAGATTGCTGCCGGCAACTAAGCACAAATCAAGGTTTAGCGATAAGAGGTATGTTTCTATATCTTTTATTTGATATTAATGCATATTATATGGTTTAATTTTTGATAAGGTGATCTTGGAATTAGGTTTTAATTTTATGATTTCATAATAATTGTTTTGAAATTCATGCTTCCGCCATTGCACGAAAATCTTTCAGTGGTATCAGAGCCACCTTGTTAGAATTAAATCATATGATGATATGTTAATGATTTAAAGGCAATATTATAAATATGATATGATAATTATTTATGTTCTAATATGATATTAATATGATGAGATCATATTCATTATTTCATAATTAAATCATGATGTATATAATTTTGGAATGTTGCTATGTAACATTGAATTATGTTCACTATGATGAGATCATATTCATTATTTCATAATTAAAATATGATGTATATAATTATGGAATGTTGCTTTGTCATATTGAATTGTGTTCACTATGATGCTATATGATGAGATCATATTCATTATTTCATAATTAAAATATGATGTATATAATTATGAAAACTGACATAATATTGTTCTGGCGCATCGAGATGCTTACAGCAATTTTTGAGTATAATGCTTTGTTGTGTAACCACAAAAGCATTTATATTCTATTTTGACTATATTAAAATGAAGGGTCCTACTTAACTAAAATATTATGGTCTGTTGTGTAAACACAAGGCTATTAATGTTTTAGAGGCCAGGGTTTTTATTGAGAATTGCATGAGATGCAATTGGAAAGAGTTTCCTACCTTTAAACTTATAAAAGGTTTGTTGTGCAACCACAAGATCTTTTATAAGGAATTAGGGTCTCAATCCCACTAAGAAAATCAATCAGGGTTTTCTCAAACATCATACTAGAGGGTTATGATGTCTAATAAAATTAGTGGGAGACACAATAAAATTAAAGTCCTAATTTAATTGTGTATATCATCTTGAGTTGTTCGCTTATGTAATGTTCTTTATTATGTAGATTAATGACTTCTTCATTTTCACTTCGCTCCATTTTGGATACAAATAAATTGACTGGTACCAACTATATGGACTGGTTGAGAAATCTTAAAATAGTACTTAGTCAAGAGAAGCTTTCTTACATTCTCGATACCCCTGACATTGAGCCAGTTGGGGAGGATGCCACAGAGGAAGAAAAAACCACATATAGGATGTGGCAAAATGATTCTTTAACTGTCAAGTGTATCATACTTGCCTCTATGACAAATGAGTTACAGAGGCAGCATGATAGCATGGACACTTATTCCATATTGCTCAATTTAAAAGAGCTTTATGGAGAATAGAGTAGGACTGCAAGATATGAGATATCTAAGTAGTTATTCCATGCCAGAATGACAGAGGGGTCATCCGTACAAAATCATGTTCTGATGGTTATTGACCTGATCACTCGATTAGGTCAATTAGGTTTTGTTATGGATGGAGAGTTGAGTCAGGATCTAATCCTGCAATCACTTCCAGAATTATTTTCTCAGTTTGTCGTGAACTATCACATGAACAAACTGAATTCTTTCTTGCCTGAGCTGTTAAATATGCTCAAAACAGCAGAGAGCCATATCAAGAAGGATAAGGCTCCTCTTCTTCTTGTGAATGGGATCTCCAAGAAGAAGGCAGGCAAAAAGGGTTCTAAAAGGAGGCTGAACCCTAAAGGTGGTATAAATAAGAGAAAGAAAGGAAAGAAGACCTCTGGACAGTCGACCTGCTTCCACTGCGGCAAGGCAGGTCATTGGAAAAGGAATTGCAAGGCTTATCTTGCAACAGTGAAGACTGGTGCAAATAATGCACCAAAAGGTATGTATGAGATACATACAATATTATCATTAAATTCTTCCATTTCAAACTCATGGGTATTAGATACTGCCTGTGGTTTTCATATCTGCAAATCATTGCAGGGGCTGCAGAAAATTAGAAGTTTGAGAAAGGGAGACTTCGAGCTCTATGGTGCTGGAGGAGATTCTATCCAAGCAAAGGCTGTAGGGACATATATCTTGAAATTTCCTTCTGGGAAGATCTTAGAGCTAACAAATTGTTATTACATGCCTAAGATTATTAGAAATATTGTATCTGTACCCTTGTTGATAAAATAAGGATATCAAATATCTGTAACGAGCAATGGTTGCTCGATTAATTTTTCTAATGAAATAATTTATCATGGCATTTTTGACAATGGTTTGTTGACTCTATGCTTGAATGATAATATTTTTCATGTTGATGAAAATAGTAAACGTAAGAGAGATAATGTAAATAATACCTTACTTTGGCATTGTCGACTTGGTCATATTAGTGAGACTAGGATTAACAAGTTGTACAAAGAAAAGTTCTTTGATTCTTATGATTGTGAATCATTAGGAACTTGTGAATCATATCTCATGGGTAAAATGACCAAGACTTCATTTAGTGGACATGGAGATAGGACAAACGAGTTGTTAGGACTTGTACATACAGATGTATGTGGCCCTATGACAATTCATGCCAGAGGTGGATACTCATATTTTATTATATTTACAGATGATTTATTTAGGTTTGGGTATGTGTATCTTATGAAATATAAATCCGAAGACTTTGATAAATTCAAAGAGTATCAAAGCATGGTCGAAAAACAAACTGGAAAAAGTATAAAAATCTTTCGATCTGATCGAGGAGGAGAATACTTGTCCAATGAATTTTTAGACCATCTTAAAGCAAAGAGAATTATCTCTGAATGGACACCTCCTTATACGCCACAATTAAATGGTGTAGTCAAAAGGAGGAACCATACCTTATTAGATATGGTACGATCCATGATATGCTTCACTAAATTACCTACTTCCTTCTGGGGTTATGCTTTAGAGACCGCAATAATTATCTTGAATAGAGTACCTTCTAAATCTGTATCTAGCACTCCATATGAAATATGGAGAGGTAAGAAGCCCAATCTTAAATATTTTAAGATATGGGGATGTTCAGCATATGTCAAAAGAAATTTTGGACATAAACTAGATACTAGAGCAGATAAATATTTGTTTGTAGGATATCCTAAGGATAGTATAAGATATCTATTCTACCACCCTACTGAACAAAAGGTATTTGTAAGTAGGCATGCCACTTTCATGGAGAAAGAATTTATCCTAGAAAGAGGCAGTGGGAGAAATATTGAAATTAATGAAGTTCAACAAAAACAAATAGATATTTCTCAACCAAATATTCACATAAATAAAGAAGAACTAGAACACATGACTCCTATCCGTAGGTCAGAGAGGGTACGACATGTACCTATAAGGTATGGGTTCATTATTAAGAATAATGAAGCCCAAGTCATTGAGAATGACAAACCTTTGACCTATACAAAAGCTGTCATGAGTAAGGACTCAGACAGATGGCAGGATGCAATGAAATCCGAGATGGACTCCATGTATACCAACAAAGTATGGACTTTGGTTGATGCACCAGAAGGGGTAAACCTTATTGGGTGCAAATGGGTCTATAAGAAAAAGATTGGAGCAGATGGTCAAATAGAAACCTATAAAGCTAGATTGGTAGCTAAAGATTTCAGGCAAAAATAGGGTATTGATTATGATGAAACTTTTTCACCCGTTGCCATACTCAAATTTATTCAGATAATGCTTGCAATAGCAGCATACTATGATTATGAAATATGGCAAATGGATGTGAAGACCGTCTTCTTGAATGGTTTTCTAGAAGAGGAGGTCTACATGTCACAGCCAGAGGGTTTTGTCTCAAATGACAGACCAAATCTAGTATGCAGGCTTAAGAAATCCATTTATGGATTAAAGTAAGCCTCAAGGAGTTGGAACATCTGCTTTGATGTAACAATCAAAGAATTTGGCTTCATCAAAAATGTGGATGAACCTTGTGTGTATAAGAAGACTAGTGGGAGTATCCTAGTTTTTTTGGTTCTGTATGTAGATGATATACTCCTTATTGAGAATGATATCCCAATGTTACAAACAGTCAAATTATGGCTATCAAATAAGTTTTCCATGAAAGACTTGGGGGAAGTATCCTATATACTTGGTATAAAGATCTATAGAGATAGATCTAAAAGGATGCTAGGCTTATCTCAGTCTAAGTACATTGACTTAATACTGAAAAGATTCAGTATGAATGAAAGTAAAAGAGGTTATTTACCCATGAGTCAAGGCATACATCTCTCTAAGAAGATGTCTCCTAAGACAACTGAAGAGAGAAATAGAATGAGTTCTATTCCTTATGCTTCGGCTGTAGGATCAATAATGTATGCTATGTTATGTACCAGATCTGATATAGCTTATGCCTTAGGCATAGCCAGTAGATTTCAGGCTGATCCAGGAGAGGATCATTGGAAGGCTGTGAAAAATATTCTAAAGTACTTAAGAAGGACTAAGGATTTTTTTCTCATATATGATGGATCTGATCTTAAACTAGAAGGATACTCTGATTCTAGTTTTCAATCAGACCCAGATGATAGCAAATCCATTTCAGGGTATGTCTTTACTTTGAATGGTGGAGCAGTGAGTTGGAAGAGTTCTAAGCAGCAAACAGTAGCTGACTCAACCACAGAGGCAGAATACATAGCTGCAAGTGAAGCCGCCAAGGAAGCTGTCTGGATGAAGAAGTTCATCACTGAATTGGGCATTGATCCTGAGATTGAGAACCCAGTACCATTTTATTGTGATAATACTGGAGCAGTTACTCAAGCAAAGGAACCAAGGTCTCACCATAAATCCAAGCATATTTTGAGATGTTTCCATCTCGTTCGTGAAATAATTGAAATACAAGATGTTATTATTGAACGAGTAGACACAAAGAACAATATAGCGGATCCATTCACTAAAGCTTTACCACAGCAGCAATTCGATCACCATCTCGATTGTATGGGGTTGAAATATAAGGGAGATTGGCTTTAGTGCAAGTGGGAGATTGAAACAAATATGCCCTATAAGCCAATCAAAATGTATAAATAGATGGATTTTTTTTTTTTTTTTTATCTCCTGACAACTCATGTACTGATGTTTTAAATAAATAAAGGCATTTAGTTCATCATATGCTGCATCTTATTTTGATGAACCCCATAAATTAGGGCTATGGTTTTAGGGTTATGATACGATCATACCAAGTGAGACCTAAAACCTTAAAACTCTAATTTTAAATATTCCTAGTCGATGGAACATTGAGTAGGGGATCAATGTTTCCGGTAAGACTGCTACATCCTGTGTATGTTCGACAGAGAGGGTAATTAATCTCATAATTACTTGTGTATGACACTAATATAAGGATGTAAGTGTTTATTAGAGAATGAATTCACTGAATTGATCCAATTAAAGAATATATGATGGAGTCTTATCTACATGTCAACAGATTTTTTTCTTATAGTGGGAATTGTGCATGTAAATCTTTTGACCTGAGACTGCCATAGAACCTTATAAGCATGAATCCATATTTTGGATCATACTCATTCATGATTTAATCATGTACGGGATATTCTGGATATGATGGATTGCTTATGAAGGTTGTGAGTAGGTCAATATGGAAACGATCGCTCCTAGTAAGAGGAGATCGCATCCTATCTGCTTCAATCAAATAATGATTCAGGAAGACTTTGATCAAAGCATTATAAAAAAAAATAAATTAAAAATGGTTTCTAATATTTTATAAATTGAATCATTATTATTTGATCAAAAGAAATATGAATATAAAATTGGGTTTGACATTTTTCCATACCCAAACTTATATTCGGGATGTAGGATGATCGTAAGATCAAGTTGCACGATAATTTTCACTGAAGGATATTTTTGGTATTTCCACCAAAATTCCATATCTACTAGGTAGACATGATACGTTGCTAGACGCTAATCATGTCTTGTGAGTTTGATCAAATTAAAGAGTTTAATTCGATCATTAATTAAAAGCTATTCTGATTGATCAAAATGGTTCAGCTTGATTTGACCTAAATCGGCTAGACTGTGTTCTAAACAAATTAGTTTAAATTACACCTGGACTCACTGCTAGCTAGATGTGGAACCCAATGGGTCACACACAAAGAGAATTGATCATGGGTTTAATTTGATTAAACCATGTTTGCAAGTTGAACATGCTAGCACATGTTGCAAACCCTAGCATTTAGATTCGAATCGAATTCGAATCGAGTTCCGATTTGGGCTAATTTAGAACCAATTTGAGCCAAATTGGATTTGGTCTTGAAGTGGGTTCGAAGTGTTTTAATTGGGTTTGCTGTTGGGTGCCAAAAACCAGGGAACCACATGCCTAAGAGTCTCTCTCTTGGCGTGTGGATTTAAATCCATGCGCATGAGCCACATGGCGCATGGATGGAGTTGGCGCCACCTTTAGATAAGGTCTATCCTATTTTTCTCTGTAACCTTTATTCTACGAATGTATTTCAGATGTCTTAGGAGGTGCCTAAGAGTCCTTCTGAGTATTAAACTCATCGTAGAAGAATTAAGAAAAGGATAAGGATTAAATCCATGCGCCACCTCTTGGAAGCGCCCCTTTGAAATTTCAAATGGGGAGATAAGTTTTAAATTATCCATGCCCATTTATCTCTTGTGCCATTCTTCAAATTGGCACCATATATCTTGGCCATTGGATGGGCTTTCTTCCAGATCCAAAGGCATGGGTTGATGGCGCCAATAAGAGAAGCTTCGTGACTTCTCATCTGAACACCGTAAGTTAAGATTGAAGAGTCTTTCTGAAATAAGGCGTCTCTTCAACCCAATTTTGATGTACACATGGCATTTCTTAACTTATGGGGCATGAGAAATAGATAAGAGACATGAGATAATTTGTAAGAGGGCGTGAGATGTTTTGGATTGCATCTTTACGTGCAATATAAATAGGGGTGCACGTCGAGGAGTCTCGGGAATTCAGAAATCTTCTTTCTTTCTTACAAGAGGCTCTGCTTGTCCAATTCTCTTTGTTCCTTCTCTCTAGCCTAGATAAGGTCCTAATAAAGGACAAAAAATCTTCCAAAAGGCTTAGAGAATTGGAATAAAAATTAAGGAGACAAGGAGCAAGAAAGAAAGGGAAGAAAAGGTCCAACAGTGTGACAGCAAACCCAAGAAAGGAGGTTCTGCCCAAATTGCATTTAAATTCTGATAAATCAGAATTCAATTGCAGAGTATTTTTTGATAAGTGCTAGAGAGTTGATCGAGTCCTCGTGTGGATCAACATTGGAGGGTGAACACGTGGGCACCTGGTGGAAACTCAAACAGATTGCTGCCGGCAACTAAGCACAAATCAGGGTTTAGCGATAAGAGGTATGTTTCTATATCTTTTATTTGATATTAATGCATATTATATGGTTTAATTTCTGATAAGGTGATCTTGGAGTTAGGTTTTAATTTTATGATTTCATAATAATTGTTTTGAAATCTATGCTTCCGCCATTGCACTAAAACCTTTCATTGAATAGGGTTCCCTCTAAAATCGTTCCTACCACACCATATGAGATATGGCATGGTAAGAAGCCAAGTCTGAATCATCTCAGAATTTGGGGTTATCCAGCTCATGTCAAGAGATAGCAGACGGACAAGTTAGAGTTCAGATCTTTTAAAGCTCGGTTCATAGGATTGCTAAAGAGTCATTAGGATATTATTTTTATATTTCGGAAGATCACAATGTGATTGTGAGTCGAAATGCTATTTTTTTTGAAAAATAGTTTATTCAAGATGATGGCATCGGAAGAATAATTAAGTTCAAGGAGAATATCTTCCAAGAGCAGCGAGCTAAAAAACCTGAGGAACCTAATCAATCAGAACTAGTCCTAACACAACCTCTTCCACCTCGTAGATCGACTAGAGTTTTTCGTCCTCCTGAAAGGTACTTAGGTACCATACAACATGATGTAGAGGAAATATTCTTCATGGAAAATAGGGTTCATGGTGATGATCCCAAGACCTATGATGAGGCGATATCAGATATCGACTCCAAGAAATGGTTAGAGGCAATGAGATCAAAAATTGACTCGATGCACTCAAATCAAGTCTAGACCTTGGTAGATCCACCTGAAGGTATTATACCTATTGGGTGTAAATGGATCTTCAAGAGAAAGATAGGTGCAGATGAGAATGTGGAGACATTCAAGGCTAGGCTCATAGCGAAAGGTTATAGTCAGTGCGAAGGCATTGACTATCAGGATACCTTCTCGCCTGTAGCCATGCTAAAATCCATCCGCACATTGCTTGCTGTTGCAGCCTATTTCGATTATGAAATATGGCAGATGGATGTGAAAATGGCATTCTTAAATGGATATCTTGAGGAAGATATCTATATGGAATAGCCGCTTGGTTTCATATCCAGTGATGATGATCACAAGGTCTGCAAACTGCAAAGATCCATTTATAGACTTAAGCAAGCATCTCGGAGTTGGAATACTCATTTCAATGATGTGATCAAAATATTTGGTTTCATCAAGAACGAGGAGGAACCATGTGTGTTCAAAAAGGTCAGTGGGAGTGCAGTTATCTTCCTCGTATTGTACGTGGATGACATCCTCCTAATTGGGAATAACATTCCCATGTTGACCTCAGTCAAAGTATGGTTGTCTAAGGAGTTCTCTATGAAAGATCTAGGAGAGGCATCCTTTATACTGGGTATTAAGGTCTATAGAGATAGACCAAATAGGATGCAGGGACTTTCACAGAAGATGTACATAGAGGAGGTGCTAAAAAGGTTTAGCATGGATAACTCCAAAAGAGGTTTATTGCCTTTTAGACATGGCATTCATCTCTCCAAGAAGATGTGCCCTAGCACACCTGAGGAGATTGAACGCATGAGCAAGATCCCTAATGCTTCAGCAATAGGGAGCCTCATGTATGCCATGCTATGTACATGACCTGATATAGCCCATGCTGTGAGTGTCACAAGCAGATATCAGTTGAATCCAGGCAAAGAGCACTGGACTTCTGTGAAATGTATCCTTAAGTACTTGAGAAGGACTAAGGATATGTTTCTAGTCTTTGAGAATGGAGAACTCCAGATTCAGAGATTTACAGACTCAGACTTTATGTCTGATATAGATGATCGAAAGTCAACATCTGGGAGTCTGTTCGTTTGCAATGGTGGTGCAGTTAGTTGGAAGAGTTCTATGCAAATGGTAATTGCAGATTCCACCATGGAGGCAGAGTATATTGCCACATCAGAAGCTACGAAGGAGGCATTCTGGTACAAAATATTTGCCGCAGAACTTGGAGTGATGTCATCGGATGCCATACCTCTATACTGTGACAATAATGGCATCATAGCCCTTGCTAAGGAGCCAAGGTCTCACCAGAAGTCCAAGCACATCGAGCGGCGATTCCATCTGATCCGTGATTACCTCAAAAAAGGTTATGTCGAGGTCAAGAGAGTCGACTCCATAGACAATGTGGTAGACCCGCTGACTAAGCCATTGGGCCAACAGAAGATCGAAGCCCACCTTGAGAAGATGGGACTTAGATATGTAGCCAATTGGCATTAGGTCAAGTGGGAGTTTGTTAGATGTGTGCCCTAGATGCCAGATCGACTGACACATTCCTGTACAGAACTAAGGACAAATTTGTAATTTTAACTATAAATGAATAAAAGGGTTATTCTTCTATCACATTGTGTACATTGTGTCTGTGATACATCCTTTGAGTTACTGGGAATGTAAATTCATATTTTCAAGAGTTGAAAATTTAAGGCATGAATTTACATAACTAACTCATAAACTGCTCCTGACCATAGGATCATCACGAGGATAGTGATCGATCCGAAAGATTGGTGTATGATCACTTTCTTAGGGTAGATAAGTCTTGAGTCTATGATGTGGAGACACCGGAGCGAGAGTACAGGTATTCGTTGAGAATGAGAGTACTGAGCGTGACCACCTCAAGCAGTCATAAAGAAGTCTACCTTCTCGTCGATGACTAGCTCGATGCTGTAGTTGTGTGTCTAGTTCTTTGACCTGAGGTGCATCAACGGTTAACCTTGAGTGTGTTATAGTTTGACTACACCATAACTCGATCTTCTAGCCATTCGAAACCCTGAGGTGTATGTTGGCTGTAGCATATCCATTGTAGGAACCAGATCGCATCAAGATGGGATCTATCAACCTTGATAGATGAGAGGAGTAGTCCTATGATGATCGAAAGATCGAGTCCTTAAGCCCATGGCCATGGTAGAGTGAAATAGTAGAAAAGAGTTTTTCATTGGGTTTCACATCAAACTTGGATTGATCGATTGATTCATATGTCTGATGTTGGATTTGACGAGTTCACCTTAACCCTAATTCAGTCGGGACTTATGATAGAGGAACTCAATCACACAGGTAGCTGCACCAAGAGGTTCATCTTCAGTTCTGATGGATTGCCACCATATACTGCTAGATGTCACTGGTGGATTTTGAGAGCAATTAGAATGATTTTGATAATCGATCATTCTAATTGTCTGAATCAAAAGAGTTCTGGTCCATTGAAAGGAGTTTCGATGATGTCGATGATGAGATCATGACATATCTCATTACCATACAGAATTGAACCTAACTAGGTCACACAAACAAGGGTTAAGATCTGGATGTCATCAATTGGGCTACCCCAATTGATTTGGATAAGATCCAATTAGGTTCAAGAAAATCGTGCTAGCACTCGATTGAGCCTAACTTTCTTCTCGTGTAATCTTTTCTGTCTCTACTGAGCCAAATATGATCTAGCTCATCCAGAGAACCTTGGAAAGGTTTCTCTCAATCTAATTGAAGCTTGTCTAGCTCAAAAAAGATTTATCTTAATTCATGAGATGAATTTAAGACAACACCTGCTAATTTCTAGCACCTGCCAATTTTATTTTAGGACATCTGTCAAAAGTTGACATATGGGTCTTAAACTGAAGAGGATTCATTAAAAAATTTTTGTGGAGTATCCATATGTCCAAACCACTTCAAATTGGGTGCCATAATCAGATTATGGCGTGAGCTCAATTGGATTTAAGTGGGCGCCCCAAATGGATAAGAACAAAAGAGTCCTGATAAACTTGGACTCTTTGGCGCCACCTTATTTGTGCTTATCCAATGTTGGTGCCAACATAGGAGAGAGCATGAAGATTCTTATCTGATGTGATTAGATGATATCACTCCATCAATCAAAATTTTTCCAAAATTTATTGAAATTTTTTGATTGATCGAATGATGTGGCACTGCGCAGCATACAGGATCTATATAAACCCTGCTGCACCTAGGGTTTCGTGATAGAACTTATTTTATGCAAAAACCCTTTAGCTGACACCCCCTCCCCTCTTATCCACATCCTCCCCTGCTCTCCTTTCTCCCCTCTTCACATCCAAGAAGTTGGACGTTCATCTAGCAAAGGTATAAGGCATGGTGACGCCTGGAACAGAAGGCTGCAGGACATCTTCGACAGGCTGCTCCTCTAACTTCAGAAGGAGTTCTGAAGTACTTCCAAATCAGATATTGATCTGATTTTTGGAGTGTAGAATTGTGAGGAGAAGATGTTCTAGATTTGATGAGTAGATACTAGTAGAGGCCAGGCGCTTGCGTGGCTACATCAGAACCTTAGGCAGTGCTGCAATCGTCTACAGGGTAATTAGATTACCCTTGAGGTATGTCTATATTTCTCATACTTTTAGATTTAATTTTAGATTTTAAATATTAGATAATAAAATTAGATCTAATAGACATTAGATCTGAAATAGCATAGGATAAAAATTTTTAATTTATTCCGCCCCAGATTTGATGAAATCTGGAAGATCCTACACAGAAAAAAGGCGATTTTTCTTTCAGGAGGTTGAGAAAAGGTGACATGATCCTTCGAGTCGGTAATAGAGCAAAAGTTACTGCAGAGGCCGTTGGCACTTACCCTCTTCGATTACTGTCTGGTGTTAGATTAGATTTAAAGGACTGTTATTATGTTTTTATAGCTAGTCAGAATTTGATTTCTGTGTCTGTGCTAGCACAGGAAGCTTTTGAAATTAGTTTCAATAAAGATTTTTATTTCATTTATTTTCAAAGTAAATTGGTTGCATGAGATCTTTTAATTGACAGTCTTTATCACTTGTATATTGATGCGAATGTGAACTTAAATAAGAAATAGTGAGTGTCATAGGCCAAAAGAGACCCAGAGATAAAATTAATCAGAAGTACTTATGGCATCATAGACTAGGCCATATTAGAGAGGACAAGATAAACAGACTGGAAAAGGATGGGATCCTTGGCTCTCTTAATCCAAAGTCATATCTAGCTTGTGAATCTTACCTTCGAGAAAAAATGATCAAGTTACCTTTTGTAGGATATGAAGAAAGGGCCACTGAGTTACTTGTCTTGGTACACATCGATGTATGTGGGCCATTTGATATGCAGGTCAGAGATGGTTATACCTACTTCATTATCTTTATCGATGATCTGTCTAGGTATGGATATATGTGTCTAATGAAACATAAGTTTGAGGCCTTTGAAAGATTCAAAAAATTTAGAGATGAAGTAAAAAAATAAATAGGCAAATTCATTAAGGTTTTTCAATCTGATCGAGAAGATGAATATCTTAATCAAAATTTTTTGAGATATCTTAAGGATAACGGTATAGTCTTGAAGGAAAAACTATCTTTTTCCTTTATAGGATCTTCCAGATTTCATCAAATCTGGGATGGAATAATTTAAAAATTTTATCCTATGCTATTTTAGATCTAATATCTGTTAGATATAATTTTATTATCTAATATTTAAAATCTAAAATTAAATCTAAAAGTATGAGAAGTATAGACATACCTCAAGGGTAATCTGATTACCCGATAGATGATCTCAGCACAGCCCGAGGTACTGATGTAGCCGTGCAAGCACCTAGCCTCTACTATTATCCACTTAGGTAGGACCTAGAATGTCTTCTCCTCATGAATCTACACTCAAAAAATTAGATCTCTATCTGATTTGGAAGTGCTTCAGAACTCCTTCTGAAGTTGGAGCAGCAGCCTGTCGAAGATGTCCTGCAGCCTTCTTGTTCCAGACGTCACCACACCTTGGACCTTTTCCAGATGGACATCCAACTTTTAGGATATGAAGAGGGGAGATAGGAGAGTAGGGAGGATATGGAGAAGAAGGGAGGGGGTGGCAGCTTTGATGGTTTTTCATAAAAACTTAAAACCCTAGGCGCAAACAGGGTTTATATAGATCCTGCTGCGCTGCGCAGTGCCACATCATTCGACCAATCAAAAAATTCTAATTAATTCTGAAAAAATTTTGATTGATGGAGTGATATTATCTGATCATATCAAATAAGAACCCCCACCCTCTCTCCTATGTTGGCGCCAACTTTGGATAAGCACAAGTAAGGGTTGGCGCCAAAGAGTCCATGTTAATCAGGACTCTTCATCCTTATCCATTTGGGGCGCCCACTTTAATCCAATTGGGCTCATGCCATAATCTGATTATGGCACCCAATTCAATATGGTTTTAGCATGTGGACACTCTATAAAAATCTTTCAATGAGCTCTCTTCAGTTTAAGATCCATATGTCAACATTTGAAGATGTCCTAAAATGAAATTGGCAGGTGACAGGAATTAGCAGGTGCTTGTCTTAAATTCATTTTATGAATTAAGACAAGCCTTTTCTGAGCTGGACAAGCTTCATTTAGACTAAGAGAAACCTTCTCAAGGTTCTCTGGGTGAGTCAAATCATATTTGGCTCAGTCGAGATAGAAAAGATTACACGAAGAGAAAGTTAGGCTCAATCGTGTGCTAGCATGATTTCCTTGAACCTAATTGGATCTTATCCAAATCAATTGGGTTAGCCCAATTGATGACATCCAGACCCTAACCCTTATTTGTGTGACCCAGTTAGGTTCAATTCCATATGATAATGAGACATGTCATGATCTCATCATCAACATCATCGAAACTCCTTTCGATGGACCAGAACTCTTCTGATTCAGACAATTAGAATGATCGATCATCAATATCATTCTAATTGCTCCCAAAATCTATCAATGACACCTAGCAGTATGTGGTGGAAATCCATCAGAACTGAAGATGAACCTCTCAGTGCAGCTATCTGTGTGATTGAGTTCCTCTATCATGAGTTCTGACTAAATTAGGGTTAAGGTGAACTCGTCAAACCCAACATCAGTCATATGAATCAATCGATCGATCCGAGTCCAATGTGAAATCTCAATGGAAAACTCTTTTTTCATTATTTCACTCTGCCATGGCCATGGGCTTAAGGACTCGATCTTTCGATCATCATAGGACTACTCCTCTCATCTACCGAGGTTGATAAATCCCATCTTGGTGAGACCTAGTTCCTACAATGAATATGCTATAGCCAACATACACCTCAGGGTTCTGAATAGCTTGGAGATCGAGTTATGGTGTAGTCAAACTATAACATACTCAAGGTAAACTGTCGATGCACCTCAGGTCAAAGAACTAGACACACAACTACAGCATCGAGCTAGTCATCTATGAGAAGGTAGACTTCCTTATGACTGCTCGAGGTGGTCACGCTCAGTACTCTCATTCTCAATGAATACCTATACTCTCACTCCGGTATCTCCACACTGTAGACTCAAGATACATCTACCCTAAGGAAGTGATCGTACACCAACCTTCTGGATCGATCACCATCTTCGTGATGATCCTATGGTCAGGAGCTGTTTATGAGTTAGTTATGTAAATTCATACCTTAAATTTTCAACTCTTGAAAATATGAATTAACATTCTTACTAACTCAAAAGATATATCACAGACACAATGTACACAATGTGATAGAAGAATAACCTATTTATTGATTTATAGTCAAAATTACAAATTTGCCCTTAGATTTGTATAGGAATGTATCAGCCAATCTGGCATCTAGGGCACATATCTAACAAACTCCCACTTGACCTAATGTCAATTGGCTACATATCTAAGTCCCATCTTCTCAAGGTGCGCTTTGATCTTTTGTTGGCCCAATGGCTTAGTCAGCGGGTCTGCCACATTGTCTGTGGAGTCGACTCTCTTGACCTCAACATAACTCTTTTCAAGGTAATCACAGATCAAATAGAATCGCCACTCAATGTGCTTGGACTTCTAGTGAGACTTTGGCTCCTTAGCTAGGGCTATAGTGCCATTATTGTCATAGTAAAGAGGTATGGCATCCGATGACATCACTCCAAGCTCTGTAGTAAACTTCTTGTACTAGAATGCCTCCTTCACAGCTTCCGATGCAGCAATGTAATCTGCCTCCATGGTGGAATCAGCAATCACCATTTGCTTGGAACTCTTTCAGCTAACTACACCATCATTGCAAATGAACAGACTCTCAGATATCGACTTTCGATTATCTATATCAGACATAAAGTCTGAGTCTGCATATCCCTGAATCTGGAGTTCTCCATTCTCAAAGACTAGAAATATATCCTTAGTCCTTCTCAAGTACTTAAGGATACATTTCATAGAAGTCCAGTGCTCTTCACCTGGATTCGACTGATATCTGCTTGTGACACTCACAGCATGGGCTATATCAGGTCGTGTACATAGTATGGCATATATGAGGCTCCTTATTGCCAAAGCATAAGGGATCTTGCTCATGCGTTCATGTTGGGAAATATGTCCCAAAAAGCCAATCGTCAAGCTGTTGACGGTTGAGCAACCAAGTATTGTAATTGATTTGTTAATAAATAAAATATATTTGGCATCTTCATCATAAGCTTTCATCTTCTAATGAAGTCCGTTGTTATGATGAAGTCCTTAGGACTATTTAAGTTCGATAAAGAGAGAATTTATCGATTAGTCCTTAAAACTGTTCACGACCAAATGATAAGCTGTTAATAAGGACGACAGCTTCTATCGAGCATAGGTCGCTGTAGGCCATATGGGTTGGTTGTCCTCTTAACCAAGGAGTGTGGAGACACTGGTATGGCATACAGGTGAGATGTAAGGGTACATCATCATTGAATGTGACCAACTCCATAGTATTCTGCTGTCGAGAATATCTCTGATGGGATATAGGTATAAGTGTCCCTTAGACTTGAGATCGCCTCAGTGACTTGCAAGCAACTCACTGTGCTTTGGTACTGGACTAACTGAATTTCTAATTCAGGGACGGAAGGCTTCTGGGCACAGTCAAGTACTTACGAAGTCAGAGTGTGATCGAGATGGGATTGACCACTCCAAGAGTTGGAGAAGAATGAGTCGCTGTATTTCAATTTAGCAAAATCTTAGCCAGGGTAATCCATCAGATAGATTTGATATTTTGAAATACAATGTGGACAACCTGATCAGAGTTGACAATTAAACTCTGGGGTGTCCTATGATCATTTTGGTCAAGGGGATGAATTATATGAAAACTATATCCGCATGGGTTCTAAAGATGTTGTTCTACACATTCGACCTATCCGATCGTCGGGTACCATTGCTAGATGGTCACTTCAATTGGTATAAGAATTTATTCCTATGCTACCGGCTTATGTTCGGACCTATGATGTCACACACATTAGAGTTCATGATCCGATCAGATAGTTGATCAACGATTAAGAATCATTCTAGGGTTAAATGATCAATACGATTGACATTTTACCCAGTGCAAGTGTTGCAGGAGGATCTATTAGCAATTCGATTGCTGATTGACTTAATTTGATTAAGTTAATGGATTGAGATTAAGTCTAATTAAATATAATTTAATTAGATTTGGTTTGGGCTTGATTGGATCAAGTCCAATTGATTTATTGGATAAGCCAAGTGCAAGGAAAAACTAGTCCTAGTTCAACTAGGACTTGGGTCAATCTAATTTCTAATTTGATTAGAAAATTAAATCAGATTTAAATCTAATTTAATCTGATTAAATTAGATTCTTAATTGGGTTAAGACCTATTTTAATTGGGTTGATCTAATTTTTATTTGATTTGATTTGGAAAATCAAATTAAAACAAGTCATAAGACAGAATCCTAGTAGGACTAGGATTCCACCTTGCGCCACATAAGCCTTCTCTACGCCCTCTCTCTTATTCAACGCCAATCTCCACTTATTTTGTGTGACAAAAGCCCTCTCCCAGATCTCTCCCACGTTCACAAAAGGTCTCCTTTCTTCTTTCTTACATGGAAGGTGGTTTGGATCAAATCAAAAAGGAATAAGTTTGGATTTTGAATTCTATGAGATAGAGTTTTAGAAATCCAAAACTCTTTCAATTTTGCACCGAATTTATCCAAATTTTTTTTGGAATTTTCATTGTTTTTAGGGTATAGATAGTGCACCCTTTTTTGGTGATCCATGCATGAAAATATGGAGGAGGTGCTCAAGAGTAGGGCATCCCTTAACTTGCCATGTTTGGATAAGCCTTGACTAGGTGTTTGACCTAGATAAGGACTCTATCATATCTCTTTATATAAGATGAGTTTCTTTATAAAAAATTATAGAAAGTCAGATATTTGAGAGACCTTTGTTCCAACCAAAAATTAAAGAGAAATACCTTTGGGTCATGGAGATATAAAAGACACAAGTTTGGGTGTCTAGAGAGAAAAACGTGAAGAAGAAGAGGGTCTTCTTCTAGGGTTTTTGTTTTCATATCTTTCCTCCCTCCATCTTGAGTTTTCTGAGAGCATCTCAGATCTGAAACCCCTCCTTTTACTTTCCATCTTTGGAAGAGTCCAAATCAAGAAGAAGGAGGCACCTGATCAACCATCAAAGAAGTATCAGTGCAGTACTAGCATACTGTGCTGATTTCCTGAAGCAGGACTTCTGATTGAGATTCGTGGGCTCGTGTGGATGACTCCTAGAGGCCGGATACGTGTGCGGCTTGCAACATCATCCTTAAGCCCGGATCAACGAGGTTAGAGTGTCTAACTTGCAAGGTAATAGATCTAATCTATTGTTTAATACATACATTAGATGTGGTATTAAAACATGTTGATATGATCAACATGTAGTTCATGCTATATTTATATATTTTAATTTCTGATTTAATGCTATATAATAATCATGTAATAGGATCTTAGATCTAGGGATTCTCTAATTTTAGAAAATAAATTTTGATTTATTTTAGTCTTCCGCTGTATGATCTTGAAAAAGTTTCAAGATCTAACCCTGAAACCCTAGATCTGGTTCCTACAATTGGTATCAGAGCCTAGGTTCTTTATTACATGATTATTTATACATGCTTAGATTATTTTTTAGATTAGATCTAATTTATAATCTGATTATTAAATCTAAAATTAAAATTTTAGATCAATCACGAACTGCAAGGTTGTCCTGCTGTAAGGTTTACCCCTTACAGTGCAAAGGTTGTCCTAGTTTGTGTAGATCTATCTTTAATCATAAATTTGTTAGATATGATCTAGATTAAATTTATGATTTATTAGATTTAAAAGATGTTTAAATCTGAAATAAAATCTCTTTGTTAATAATTTTTGTGCAAAGAAATTGTTTAAAGTTGAAATTGTTTCAGTTATATGAACCTGTTTAGATTAGATCTAAAGTAGTTTCATGTTTATTTCACTTGTATCTTGATTATGAATCAAACATGCAATATGGTTGGTAGAATCATATTGTAAAATTATTTTACATATATGAAAATTATTTTTTGAAAAGCCAAATCCAACCCTCAGCCCAAAACTTAATTAAGAATTAAGAAGTTGTTTGATTAGGTTCTAGGATTGTGAATTGAAGAACCTAAGACACAAATCATAACACATTGGGTTAATGGGTTAGTGGGAATTAGGTCCATTAATTGGGTTAGACCTATGGTTAGATTAAAGATGGACTTAATTAGAGAATTGACTAAATCTAATCAATTGTTGTCTTAGATTAGGTCAAGGATTCTCTAGATCAATTACAATAGTTGTAGTTGGTCAAGTCCATGTCTTTAACGAGAACCAAATGGACTTGATTCTTGGCTAAGCGGTCTAGCACGAACTGTTAGGTTGATCTAATCGAAACTAATTAAACCAGTTGGTGTCTAAGGTAAACCAGACTGGTGGTTTTTAATTGGAAGCCAACTTACCTGGCCATTTCTAATGGTGTCTAAGGCAAGCTTTGGCAGACCCTCCCACTGATCGAACTTACCTGGCCTCTTGGTGAAATTATGTTTTGATCGGATCGCTTGACTATTCGAGCTGACCCATGTCAGCTAGGTAAATCAGTGTGACTGATTTAGGTGCTCCTAGACCAGCCCTGGTCTCCCTTAAGCTGACTTGGTGAAGCCAGTGGGAGGATCATGATAAGCTGGTTCATCTAACTTCATCCTCTATATTATTTAAATCCTCTAAAATTATTAGGTTCTTAAAATGATAAAGTTATGGAGATAACTGAGTCATAGCCTCCCATTAAGGTGTTTGATAATGAGTCCATTAACTCAATAATCATTGCAGACCCAAAGGCCTGGTGCTTGTTGACAATGGAATTATCATTCATCATATGACGACTTGGAAGTGTCTCTCTAATGGTGGTTAGGTGAGCCAACCAAAGTTGAGCTTAATCATTCGTTGGTTAGATACACCAAGTATGATCATGTTAATGGTTGGACCTAATCGGATACTTACAGTGGAGGCCAAAGCCTACTGATTAGGTTTCTGGGGCGAAATTAAAATTACTAGAAATTATTTAGAGAAACAATTGGTTATGAACCTACCCTTAGATGTACATGGGTTGACCAACCAAAGTTGGGCTTGTGTGCAGTCTAAGTGGATTCTAGTACCCGCTAAGGAATTAGGGTAATTCCTCGAGTTGGAGGTAGAGGCTACCAATTCGAATAAAATAATGGGAGAAACCTTTTGATTAAAATCCAAATCTTTAGGTTTAATGAATCAATTACTAATTAGGTTATGGTTCTCCTTTGTGCAAATATGGCCACTTCCCTATCGCTCCGATCATTGTTGGACAATGATAAGTTGGTGGGATCCAACTTCGGTAGCTGGTACCGAAAGTTGAAGATAGTCCTGAAGCATGAACGGATCCTATAAGTGATAATGGATCCTGCACCTGAGGAGCCAGCTGCCAATGCACGTGGAACAGTCAGAGACACTTACTAGAAGTGGCTCAGTGATCGGACCACGATGCACTGTATCATGCTGGCTACCATGAGCGACGAGTTCAGTCGCAGATTCGAGACGGCTCAGCCAAAGGACATGCTTCAAGTGTTGGAGGATGCCTTTGGCACACCCGATGACGTGGAGAGGCACAAGACTAGTTGTGCCATCTTCAACGCCAAAATGCAGGATGGTGCCTCTGTCACTGATCATGTATTGTACATGATCGAGCTGATGGAACGATTGAGCAAGCTCGACTTTTCCTTGCATGAGCAGCTTGGAAAAGATGCAATACTGAACTCGCTGCCCAAGTCTTATCTCCCATTCCTCACTCATTATAGAATGACAAAGCTTGAAGAGAACTACCATGGGTTACTGGGGTTGCTTCAGAACTTTGAGAAGGATCACTAACTTCACAAGGAGTCGATAAACTTAGTGGGAGGTTCGTCTTCTGGTTCTCAACCTTTTGAGAAAGGAAAGAAGAATAAGAAGAAGAAAGTCAAGAAGGTGCAAGTTCAGGCTGGGACATCTGTGCAGAGCCAGACCAAAAAGATCAAGCCTGATAAGAGTCTATTCTACTGGCAAGCACCCTAGATTAGATAGTGTGTCAGATATCTACTTATGGCACTGTAGGCTAGGTCATATAAACAAGAACAGAATAAACAGGTTGACTCAAGAGGGAATCCTCGAAGTCAGTGATTGTGAATCACTTCCAACCTGTGAGTCCTATCTTCTTGATAAAATGACCAAGTCATCTTTTACTGGAAAAAGTGAGAGAGCTACTAAGCTCTTGGGCCTAGTACATACTGATGTATGCGGGCCCATGAGCACCAGTGCTAGAGGTGGATATTTCTACTTCATAACTTTCACGGATGACCTATCTCGATATGGATATGTCTATCTGATGAAACATAAGTCGGATTCATTTGAAATGTTCAAATGATTCCGAAGTGAAGTAGAAAAACAAACTAAAAAGAGTATTAAAACTCTTCAATCTGATCGAGGAGGAGAATACCTTTCTAGTGAGTTTCTCACATATCTAAGAGAGAATGGGATTCTCTCCCAATAGACTCCTCCAGGAACACCACAGCATAATGGTGTGTCTGAAAGGAGGAATCAGACTCTGTTAGATATGGTCCGATCCATGATGGGTTTTGCTAGCTTGTCGATATCTTTCTGGGGATATGCACTCGAATCGGCCTGTTATCTGTTAAATAGGGTTCCAAGTAAGTCTGTAATTAAGACTCCATATGAGATATGGACGGGATGTAAGCCAGTACTTTCACACCTTAGGGTCTGGGGGTGCCCGGCCTATGTCAAACGATTAGTCACAGACAAACTTGGACCTAGGTCTGACAAATGCTCATTCATAGGGTACCCCAAAGAGACAAAAGGATATTTTTTCTACCATGCTGATGAACAAAAGGTGTTCGTCAGCCTTAAGGCAATCTTTTTAGAAAAGGAGTTCCTTGGTGAAGGAACCGTTGCCTCTAAGATTGAACTTGATGAAGTTCAACAGGTAGAAGGACTGACACCAATAGCTGAACCTGAGTCGGATATGATTAGATCAGATCCGAAGCCCAATATACCTGCACCATTAAGGCGATCCAGTAGAGTACCGCATCAGCCGGACAGATACTATGGTTTCTTGGTTCGGGACAGAGATCCCATCGAACTTGATGAGAATAATGAGGATCTGATCACTTATATGGATGCAATGCAGAGACCTGATTTTGAGAAATGGTTTGAAGCCATGAAATCCAAAATGGAGTCCATGAAGGTCAACGATATATGGACATTGGTTGACTCACCTGAAGGGTTTAAACCCATTGGGTGTAAATGGGTCTTCAAAAGGAAGAGGGGCACAGACGAAAAGGTGGAGACCTATAAAGCCTGTCTGGTCGCCAAGGAGTATCGTCAACGTTATGGTATTGACTATGACGAGATGTTTTCTCCTGTGGTAATGCTCAAATCCATTCAGATAATGCTTGAAATAGCTGCCCATCTGGATTATGAGATCTGGCAGATGGATGTAAAGACAGCTTTCCTGAATGGAGAGCTGACTGAAGAGGTGTATATAATACAACCTGAGAGGTTTACATCCACAGATGAGTTCAAGGTGTGCAAGCTTCAGAGATCCATTTATGGACTGAAGCAAGCTTCTCGGAGTTGGAACATGCATTTTGATAAGGTGATCAAAACGTATGGCTTCATTAAGAATGGAGAAGAGCCCTGCATCTATAAATGGGCAAATGGTCCAGTTGTGGTATTCCTTGTCTTGTACGTGGATGACATTCTCTTAATCGGGAATGACATCCCCGCACTACAGGGAATAAAAGTTTGGTTGTCATCATAGTTCTCCATGAAGGACTTGGGTGAAGCATCCTACATCCTAGGGATGAAGATCTATAGGGATAGATCTAAAAGGATGCTTGGGTTATCCCAGTCCATGTACATAGACACTGTGCTGAAGAGGTTCAGCATGGAGAATTCCAAGAAGGGCTATCTACCGATAGGCCATGGAATTTCTCTCTCTAAGAAGGATTGTCCGACAACTCGTGAAGAGAGAGAGCGTATGAGTAGAGTCCCATATGCTTCTGCCATGGGATCTATCATGTACGCCATGACATGTACAAGACCAGATGTGGTATACTCACTAGGAGTAGTAAGTAGATACCAATCTGATCCTGGAGAAAATCACTGGAAAGTGGTTAAAGCCATCCTTAAGTATTTGAGAAATACTAAGGACCAATGGTTGGTTTATGGCGAGTCAGATCTGAAACTTGTGGGGTTCACAGACTCCAGCTTTCAATCTGACCATGATGATAGCAGGAGCGTGTCGGGTTATATCTTTACTCTGAATGGTGGAGCCATCTGCTGGAAGAGTTCCAAGCAACATACTATGGCAGACTCTGTTTGTGAAGCGGAGTACATCGCACCATCGGATGCCGCGAAAGAAGCTGTGTGGCTGAGAAAATCCATCACTGAGCTCGGAGTAGCACCCTCCCTCGATGGTCCAGTCCTGCTCTACTGCGACAGCACTAGTGCCATAGCTCAGGTGAAGGAACCCAAAGCATATCAGCGGACGAAGCACATCTTGCACCGCTTCCACCTGGTTCGAGAGATCATGGATTGAGGTGACGTCGACCTTCAAAAGATCGACGGAAAGGAGAACCTAGCCGACCCCTTCACTAAAGCCCTGGCGATAAAGAAGTTCGACAACCACAAGTCGAAGATGGGTATTAGATACTGTGCCGAGTGGCTTTAGGATAAGTGGGAGTTGTTGGGAAATGTGTCCCAAAAAGCCAATCGTCAAGCTGTTGACGGTTGAGCAACCAAGTATTGTAATTGATTTGTTAATAAATAAAATATATTTGGCATCTTCATCATAAGCTTTCATCTTCTAATGAACTCCGTTGTTATGATGAAGTCCTTAGGACTATTTAAGTTCGATAAAGAGAAGATTTATTGATTAGTCCTTAAAACTGTTCACGACCAAATGATAAGCTGTTAATAAGGATGACAGCTTCTATCGAGCATAGGTCGCTGTAGGCCATATGGATTGGTTGTCCTCTTAACCAAGGAGTGTGAAGATGCTGGTATGACATACAGATGAGATGTAAGGGTACATCATCATTGAACGTGACCAACTCCAGAGTATTCTGCTGTCGAGAATGTCTCTGATGGGATATAGGTATAAGTGTCCCTTAGACTTGAGATCGCCTCAGTGACTTACAAGCAACTCACTGTGCTTTGGTACTGCACTAACTGAATTTCTAATTCAGGGATGGAAGGCTTCTGGGCACAGTCAAGTACTTGCGAAGTCAGAGTGTGATCGAGATGGGATTGACCACTCCAAGAGTTGGAGAAGAATGAGTCGCTGTATTTCAATTTAGCAAAACCTTGGCCAGGGTAATCCATCAGATGGATTTGATATTTTGAAATACAATGTGGACAACCTGATCAGAGTTGACAGTTAAACTCTGGGGTGTCCTATGATCATTTTGGTCAAGGGGATGAATTATATGAAAACTATATCCGCATGGGTTCTAAGGATGTTGTTCTACACATTCGATCTATCCGGTCGTCGGGTACCATTGCTAGATGGTCACTTCGATTGGTATAGGAATTTGTTCCTATGCTACCACTTAGGTTCGGACCTATGATGTCACACACATTAGAGTTCATGATCCGATCAGATGGTTGATCAACGATTAAGAATCGTTCTAGGGTTAAATGATCAATACGATTGACATTTTACCCAGTGCAAGTGTTGCAGGAGGATCTATTAGCAATTCGATTGCTGATTGGCTTAATTTGATTAAGTCAATGGGCTGAGATTAAGTCTAATTAAATATAATTTAATTAAATTTAGTTTGGGCTTGATTGGATCAAGTCCAATTGGTTTATTGGATAAGCCAAGTGCAAGGAAAAACTAGTCCTAGTTCAACTAGGACTTGGGTCAATCTAATTTTTAATTTGATTAGAAAATTAAATCAGATTTAAATCTAATTTAATCTGATTAAATTAGATTCTTAATTGGGTTAAGACCTAGTTTAATTAGGTTGATCTAATTTTGATTTGATTTGGTTTGGAAAACCAAATTAAAACAAGTCATAAGACAGAATCCTAGTAGGACTAGGATTCCACCTTGCGCCACATAAGCCTTCTCCACGCCTCTCTCTTATTCAACGCCAATCTCCACTTATTTTGTGTGATAAAATCCCTCTCCCAGATCTCTCCCACGTTCACAAAAGGTCTCCTCTCTTCTTTCTTACATGGAAGGTGGTTTGGATCAAATCATAAAGGAATAAGTTTGGATTTTAAATTCTATGAGATAGAGTTTTAGAAATCCAAAACTCTTTCAATTTTACACCGAATTTATCCAATTTTTTTTTGGAATTTTCATGACTTTTAGGGGTATATATAGTGCACCCTTTTCTAGTGATCCATGTATGAAAATATGGAGGAGGTGCTCAAGAGTTGGGCGTCCCTTAACTTGCCATGTTTGGATAAGCCTTGACTAGGTGTTTGACCTAGACAAGGACTCTATTATATCTTCTTATATAAATGATTTTCTTCATGAAATTTTAAAAGAATCAGAGATTTAAGAGACCTTTGTGCCATCCAAAAATCAGAGAGAAATACCTTTGGGTCGTGGAGATATAAAAGATGCAAGTTTGGGTGTCTAGAGAGAAAAACGTGAAGAAGAA
>NC_025993.2:43185846-43403691 GCF_000442705.2 Elaeis guineensis
GTGTCCTATGATCATTTTTGGTCAAGGGGATGAATTATATGAAAACTATATCCGCATGGGTTCTAAGATGTTGTTCTACACATTCGACCTATCCGATCGTCGGGTACCATTGCTAGATGGTCACTTCGAATTGTATAAGAATTTATTCCTATGCTCTCCGACTGGCTTATGTTCGGACCTATGATGTCACACACATTAGAGTTCATGATCCGATCAGATAGTTGATCAACGATTAAGAATCATTCTAGGGTTAAATGATCAATACGATTGACATTTTACCCAGTGCAAGTTTGCAGGAGGATCTATTAGCAATTCGAATTGCTGATTGACTTAATTTTGATTAAGAATGGATGTGAGATTAAGTCTAATTAAATATAATTTAATTAGATTTGGTTTGGGCTTGATTGGATCAAGTCCAATTGATTTATTGGATAAGCCAAGTGCAAGGAAAAACTAGTCCTAGTTCAACTAGGACTTGGGTCAATCTAATTTCTAATTTGATTAGAAAATTAAATCAGATTTAAATCTAATTTAATCTGATTAAATTAGATTCTTAATTGGGTTAAGACCTATTTTAATTGGGTTGATCTAATTTTTATTTGATTTGATTTGGAAAATCAAATTAAAACAAGTCATAAGACAGAATCCTAGTAGGACTAGGATTCCACCTTGCGCCACATAAGCCTTCTCTACGCCCTCTCTCTTATTCAACGCCAATCTCCACTTATTTTGTGTGACAAAAGCCCTCTCCCAGATCTCTCCCACGTTCACAAAAGGTCTCCTTTCTTCTTTCTTACATGGAAGGTGGTTTGGATCAAATCAAAAAGGAATAAGTTTGGATTTTGAATTCTATGAGATAGAGTTTTAGAAATCCAAAACTCTTTCAATTTTGCACCGAATTTATCCAAATTTTTTTTGGAATTTTCATTGTTTTTAGGGTATAGATAGTGCACCCTTTTTTGGTGATCCATGCATGAAAATATGGAGGAGGTGCTCAAGAGTAGGGCATCCCTTAACTTGCCATGTTTGGATAAGCCTTGACTAGGTGTTTGACCTAGATAAGGACTCTATCATATCTCTTTATATAAGATGAGTTTCTTTATAAAAATTATAGAAAGTCAGATATTTGAGAGACCTTTGTTCCAACCAAAAATTAAAGAGAAATACCTTTGGGTCATGGAGATATAAAAGACACAAGTTTGGGTGTCTAGAGAGAAAAACGTGAAGAAGAAGAGGGTCTTCTTCTAGGGTTTTTGTTTTCATATCTTTCCTCCCTCCATCTTGAGTTTTCTGAGAGCATCTCAGATCTGAAACCCCTCCTTTTACTTTCCATCTTTGGAAGAGTCCAAATCAAGAAGAAGGAGGCACCTGATCAACCATCAAAGAAGTATCAGTGCAGTACTAGCATACTGTGCTGATTTCCTGAAGCAGGACTTCTGATTGAGATTCGTGGGCTCGTGTGGATGACTCCTAGAGGCCGGATACGTGTGCGGCTTGCAACATCATCCTTAAGCCCGGATCAACGAGGTTAGAGTGTCTAACTTGCAAGGTAATAGATCTAATCTATTGTTTAATACATACATTAGATGTGGTATTAAAACATGTTGATATGATCAACATGTAGTTCATGCTATATTTATATATTTTAATTTCTGATTTAATGCTATATAATAATCATGTAATAGGATCTTAGATCTAGGGATTCTCTAATTTTAGAAAATAAATTTTGATTTATTTTAGTCTTCCGCTGTATGATCTTGAAAAAGTTTCAAGATCTAACCCTGAAACCCTAGATCTGGTTCCTACAATTGGTATCAGAGCCTAGGTTCTTTATTACATGATTATTTATACATGCTTAGATTATTTTTTAGATTAGATCTAATTTATAATCTGATTATTAAATCTAAAATTAAAATTTTAGATCAATCACGAACTGCAAGGTTGTCCTGCTGTAAGGTTTACCCCTTACAGTGGCAAAGGTTGTCCTAGTTTGTGTAGATCTATCTTTAATCATAAATTTGTTAGATATGATCTAGATTAAATTTATGATTTATTAGATTTAAAAGATGTTTAAATCTGAAATAAAATCTCTTTGTTAATAATTTTTGTGCAAAGAAATTGTTTAAAGTTGAAATTGTTTCAGTTATATGAACCTGTTTAGATTAGATCTAAAGTAGTTTCATGTTTATTTCACTTGTATCTTGATTATGAATCAAACATGCAATATGGTTGGTAGAATCATATTGTAAAATTATTTTACATATATGAAAATTATTTTTTGAAAAGCCAAATCCAACCCTCAGCCCAAAACTTAATTAAGAATTAAGAAGTTGTTTGATTAGGTTCTAGGATTGTGAATTGAAGAACCTAAGACACAAATCATAACACATTGGGTTAATGGGTTAGTGGGAATTAGGTCCATTAATTGGGTTAGACCTATGGTTAGATTAAAGATGGACTTAATTAGAGAATTGACTAAATCTAATCAATTGTTGTCTTAGATTAGGTCAAGGATTCTCTAGATCAATTACAATAGTTGTAGTTGGTCAAGTCCATGTCTTTAACGAGAACCAAATGGACTTGATTCTTGGCTAAGCGGTCTAGCACGAACTGTTAGGTTGATCTAATCGAAACTAATTAAACCAGTTGGTGTCTAAGGTAAACCAGACTGGTGGTTTTTAATTGGAAGCCAACTTACCTGGCCATTTCTAATGGTGTCTAAGGCAAGCTTTGGCAGACCCTCCCACTGATCGAACTTACCTGGCCTCTTGGTGAAATTATGTTTTGATCGGATCGCTTGACTATTCGAGCTGACCCATGTCAGCTAGGTAAATCAGTGTGACTGATTTAGGTGCTCCTAGACCAGCCCTGGTCTCCCTTAAGCTGACTTGGTGAAGCCAGTGGGAGGATCATGATAAGCTGGTTCATCTAACTTCATCCTCTATATTATTTAAATCCTCTAAAATTATTAGGTTCTTAAAATGATAAAGTTATGGAGATAACTGAGTCATAGCCTCCCATTAAGGTGTTTGATAATGAGTCCATTAACTCAATAATCATTGCAGACCCAAAGGCCTGGTGCTTGTTGACAATGGAATTATCATTCATCATATGACGACTTGGAAGTGTCTCTCTAATGGTGGTTAGGTGAGCCAACCAAAGTTGAGCTTAATCATTCGTTGGTTAGATACACCAAGTATGATCATGTTAATGGTTGGACCTAATCGGATACTTACAGTGGAGGCCAAAGCCTACTGATTAGGTTTCTGGGGCGAAATTAAAATTACTAGAAATTATTTAGAGAAACAATTGGTTATGAACCTACCCTTAGATGTACATGGGTTGACCAACCAAAGTTGGGCTTGTGTGCAGTCTAAGTGGATTCTAGTACCCGCTAAGGAATTAGGGTAATTCCTCGAGTTGGAGGTAGAGGCTACCAATTCGAATAAAATAATGGGAGAAACCTTTTGATTAAAATCCAAATCTTTAGGTTTAATGAATCAATTACTAATTAGGTTATGGTTCTCCTTTGTGCAAATATGGCCACTTCCCTATCGCTCCGATCATTGTTGGACAATGATAAGTTGGTGGGATCCAACTTCGGTAGCTGGTACCGAAAGTTGAAGATAGTCCTGAAGCATGAACGGATCCTATAAGTGATAATGGATCCTGCACCTGAGGAGCCAGCTGCCAATGCACGTGGAACAGTCAGAGACACTTACTAGAAGTGGCTCAGTGATCGGACCACGATGCACTGTATCATGCTGGCTACCATGAGCGACGAGTTCAGTCGCAGATTCGAGACGGCTCAGCCAAAGGACATGCTTCAAGTGTTGGAGGATGCCTTTGGCACACCCGATGACGTGGAGAGGCACAAGACTAGTTGTGCCATCTTCAACGCCAAAATGCAGGATGGTGCCTCTGTCACTGATCATGTATTGTACATGATCGAGCTGATGGAACGATTGAGCAAGCTCGACTTTTCCTTGCATGAGCAGCTTGGAAAAGATGCAATACTGAACTCGCTGCCCAAGTCTTATCTCCCATTCCTCACTCATTATAGAATGACAAAGCTTGAAGAGAACTACCATGGGTTACTGGGGTTGCTTCAGAACTTTGAGAAGGATCACTAACTTCACAAGGAGTCGATAAACTTAGTGGGAGGTTCGTCTTCTGGTTCTCAACCTTTTGAGAAAGGAAAGAAGAATAAGAAGAAGAAAGTCAAGAAGGTGCAAGTTCAGGCTGGGACATCTGTGCAGAGCCAGACCAAAAAGATCAAGCCTGATAAGAGTCTATTCTACTGGCAAGCACCCTAGATTAGATAGTGTGTCAGATATCTACTTATGGCACTGTAGGCTAGGTCATATAAACAAGAACAGAATAAACAGGTTGACTCAAGAGGGAATCCTCGAAGTCAGTGATTGTGAATCACTTCCAACCTGTGAGTCCTATCTTCTTGATAAAATGACCAAGTCATCTTTTACTGGAAAAAGTGAGAGAGCTACTAAGCTCTTGGGCCTAGTACATACTGATGTATGCGGGCCCATGAGCACCAGTGCTAGAGGTGGATATTTCTACTTCATAACTTTCACGGATGACCTATCTCGATATGGATATGTCTATCTGATGAAACATAAGTCGGATTCATTTGAAATGTTCAAATGATTCCGAAGTGAAGTAGAAAAACAAACTAAAAAGAGTATTAAAACTCTTCAATCTGATCGAGGAGGAGAATACCTTTCTAGTGAGTTTCTCACATATCTAAGAGAGAATGGGATTCTCTCCCAATAGACTCCTCCAGGAACACCACAGCATAATGGTGTGTCTGAAAGGAGGAATCAGACTCTGTTAGATATGGTCCGATCCATGATGGGTTTTGCTAGCTTGTCGATATCTTTCTGGGGATATGCACTCGAATCGGCCTGTTATCTGTTAAATAGGGTTCCAAGTAAGTCTGTAATTAAGACTCCATATGAGATATGGACGGGATGTAAGCCAGTACTTTCACACCTTAGGGTCTGGGGGTGCCCGGCCTATGTCAAACGATTAGTCACAGACAAACTTGGACCTAGGTCTGACAAATGCTCATTCATAGGGTACCCCAAAGAGACAAAAGGATATTTTTTCTACCATGCTGATGAACAAAAGGTGTTCGTCAGCCTTAAGGCAATCTTTTTAGAAAAGGAGTTCCTTGGTGAAGGAACCGTTGCCTCTAAGATTGAACTTGATGAAGTTCAACAGGTAGAAGGACTGACACCAATAGCTGAACCTGAGTCGGATATGATTAGATCAGATCCGAAGCCCAATATACCTGCACCATTAAGGCGATCCAGTAGAGTACCGCATCAGCCGGACAGATACTATGGTTTCTTGGTTCGGGACAGAGATCCCATCGAACTTGATGAGAATAATGAGGATCTGATCACTTATATGGATGCAATGCAGAGACCTGATTTTGAGAAATGGTTTGAAGCCATGAAATCCAAAATGGAGTCCATGAAGGTCAACGATATATGGACATTGGTTGACTCACCTGAAGGGTTTAAACCCATTGGGTGTAAATGGGTCTTCAAAAGGAAGAGGGGCACAGACGAAAAGGTGGAGACCTATAAAGCCTGTCTGGTCGCCAAGGAGTATCGTCAACGTTATGGTATTGACTATGACGAGATGTTTTCTCCTGTGGTAATGCTCAAATCCATTCAGATAATGCTTGAAATAGCTGCCCATCTGGATTATGAGATCTGGCAGATGGATGTAAAGACAGCTTTCCTGAATGGAGAGCTGACTGAAGAGGTGTATATAATACAACCTGAGAGGTTTACATCCACAGATGAGTTCAAGGTGTGCAAGCTTCAGAGATCCATTTATGGACTGAAGCAAGCTTCTCGGAGTTGGAACATGCATTTTGATAAGGTGATCAAAACGTATGGCTTCATTAAGAATGGAGAAGAGCCCTGCATCTATAAATGGGCAAATGGTCCAGTTGTGGTATTCCTTGTCTTGTACGTGGATGACATTCTCTTAATCGGGAATGACATCCCCGCACTACAGGGAATAAAAGTTTGGTTGTCATCATAGTTCTCCATGAAGGACTTGGGTGAAGCATCCTACATCCTAGGGATGAAGATCTATAGGGATAGATCTAAAAGGATGCTTGGGTTATCCCAGTCCATGTACATAGACACTGTGCTGAAGAGGTTCAGCATGGAGAATTCCAAGAAGGGCTATCTACCGATAGGCCATGGAATTTCTCTCTCTAAGAAGGATTGTCCGACAACTCGTGAAGAGAGAGAGCGTATGAGTAGAGTCCCATATGCTTCTGCCATGGGATCTATCATGTACGCCATGACATGTACAAGACCAGATGTGGTATACTCACTAGGAGTAGTAAGTAGATACCAATCTGATCCTGGAGAAAATCACTGGAAAGTGGTTAAAGCCATCCTTAAGTATTTGAGAAATACTAAGGACCAATGGTTGGTTTATGGCGAGTCAGATCTGAAACTTGTGGGGTTCACAGACTCCAGCTTTCAATCTGACCATGATGATAGCAGGAGCGTGTCGGGTTATATCTTTACTCTGAATGGTGGAGCCATCTGCTGGAAGAGTTCCAAGCAACATACTATGGCAGACTCTGTTTGTGAAGCGGAGTACATCGCACCATCGGATGCCGCGAAAGAAGCTGTGTGGCTGAGAAAATCCATCACTGAGCTCGGAGTAGCACCCTCCCTCGATGGTCCAGTCCTGCTCTACTGCGACAGCACTAGTGCCATAGCTCAGGTGAAGGAACCCAAAGCATATCAGCGGACGAAGCACATCTTGCACCGCTTCCACCTGGTTCGAGAGATCATGGATTGAGGTGACGTCGACCTTCAAAAGATCGACGGAAAGGAGAACCTAGCCGACCCCTTCACTAAAGCCCTGGCGATAAAGAAGTTCGACAACCACAAGTCGAAGATGGGTATTAGATACTGTGCCGAGTGGCTTTAGGATAAGTGGGAGTTGTTGGGAAATGTGTCCCAAAAAGCCAATCGTCAAGCTGTTGACGGTTGAGCAACCAAGTATTGTAATTGATTTGTTAATAAATAAAATATATTTGGCATCTTCATCATAAGCTTTCATCTTCTAATGAACTCCGTTGTTATGATGAAGTCCTTAGGACTATTTAAGTTCGATAAAGAGAAGATTTATTGATTAGTCCTTAAAACTGTTCACGACCAAATGATAAGCTGTTAATAAGGATGACAGCTTCTATCGAGCATAGGTCGCTGTAGGCCATATGGATTGGTTGTCCTCTTAACCAAGGAGTGTGAAGATGCTGGTATGACATACAGATGAGATGTAAGGGTACATCATCATTGAACGTGACCAACTCCAGAGTATTCTGCTGTCGAGAATGTCTCTGATGGGATATAGGTATAAGTGTCCCTTAGACTTGAGATCGCCTCAGTGACTTACAAGCAACTCACTGTGCTTTGGTACTGCACTAACTGAATTTCTAATTCAGGGATGGAAGGCTTCTGGGCACAGTCAAGTACTTGCGAAGTCAGAGTGTGATCGAGATGGGATTGACCACTCCAAGAGTTGGAGAAGAATGAGTCGCTGTATTTCAATTTAGCAAAACCTTGGCCAGGGTAATCCATCAGATGGATTTGATATTTTGAAATACAATGTGGACAACCTGATCAGAGTTGACAGTTAAACTCTGGGGTGTCCTATGATCATTTTGGTCAAGGGGATGAATTATATGAAAACTATATCCGCATGGGTTCTAAGGATGTTGTTCTACACATTCGATCTATCCGGTCGTCGGGTACCATTGCTAGATGGTCACTTCGATTGGTATAGGAATTTGTTCCTATGCTACCACTTAGGTTCGGACCTATGATGTCACACACATTAGAGTTCATGATCCGATCAGATGGTTGATCAACGATTAAGAATCGTTCTAGGGTTAAATGATCAATACGATTGACATTTTACCCAGTGCAAGTGTTGCAGGAGGATCTATTAGCAATTCGATTGCTGATTGGCTTAATTTGATTAAGTCAATGGGCTGAGATTAAGTCTAATTAAATATAATTTAATTAAATTTAGTTTGGGCTTGATTGGATCAAGTCCAATTGGTTTATTGGATAAGCCAAGTGCAAGGAAAAACTAGTCCTAGTTCAACTAGGACTTGGGTCAATCTAATTTTTAATTTGATTAGAAAATTAAATCAGATTTAAATCTAATTTAATCTGATTAAATTAGATTCTTAATTGGGTTAAGACCTAGTTTAATTAGGTTGATCTAATTTTGATTTGATTTGGTTTGGAAAACCAAATTAAAACAAGTCATAAGACAGAATCCTAGTAGGACTAGGATTCCACCTTGCGCCACATAAGCCTTCTCCACGCCCTCTCTCTTATTCAACGCCAATCTCCACTTATTTTGTGTGATAAAATCCCTCTCCCAGATCTCTCCCACGTTCACAAAAGGTCTCCTCTCTTCTTTCTTACATGGAAGGTGGTTTGGATCAAATCATAAAGGAATAAGTTTGGATTTTAAATTCTATGAGATAGAGTTTTAGAAATCCAAAACTCTTTCAATTTTACACCGAATTTATCCAATTTTTTTTTGGAATTTTCATGACTTTTAGGGTATATATAGTGCACCCTTTTCTAGTGATCCATGTATGAAAATATGGAGGAGGTGCTCAAGAGTTGGGCGTCCCTTAACTTGCCATGTTTGGATAAGCCTTGACTAGGTGTTTGACCTAGACAAGGACTCTATTATATCTCTCTATATAAAATGATTTTCTTCATGAAATTTTAAAAGAAGTCAGAGATTTAAGAGACCTTTGTGCCATCCAAAAATCAGAGAGAAATACTTTTGGGTCGTGGAGATATAAAAGATGCAAGTTTGGGTGTCTAGAGAGAAAAACGTGAAGAAGAAGAGGGTCTTCTTCTAGGGTTTTTGTTTTCATATCTTTCCTCCCTCCATCTTGAGTTTTCTGAGAGCGTCTCAGATCTGAAACCCCTCCTTTTACTTTCCATCTTTGGAAGAGTCCAAATCAAGAAGAAGGAGGCACTTGATCAACCATCAAAGAAGGATCAGCGCAGTACTAGCATACTGTGCTGATTTCCTGAAGCAGGACTTCTGATCGAGATTCGTGGGCTCGTGTGGACGACTCCTAGAGGCCGGACGCGTGTGCGGCTTGCAACATCATCCTTAAGCCCGGATCAGCGAGGTTAGAGCATCTAACTTGCAAGGTAATAGATCTGATCTATTGTTTAATACATACATTAGATGTGGTATTAAAACATGTTGATATGATCAACATGTAGTTCATGCTATATTTATATATTTTAATTTCTGATTTAATGCTATGTAATAATCATGTAATAGGATCTTAGATCTAGGGATTCTCTGATTTTAAAAAATAAATTTTGATTTATTTTTGTCTTCCGCTGTATGATCTTGAAAAAGTTTCAAGATCTAACCCTGAAACCCTAGATCTGGTTCCTACAGTTCAATCTTCTCAGATGTGCTAAGGCACATCTTCTTGGAGAGATGAATGCCATGTCTAAAAGGTACTAAACCTCTTTTGGAGTTTTTCATGCTAAACCTTTTTAGCACCTCCTCTATGTACATCTTCTGTGAAAGTCCGAGCATCCTATTTGGTCTATCTATATAGATCTTAATACTCAGTATAAAGGATGTCTCTCCTAGATCTTTCATAGAGAACTCCTTAGACAACCATACTTTGACTGAGGTCAACATGAAAATGTCATTCCCAATTAGGAGGATGTCATCTACGTACAATACGAGGAAGACAACCGCACTCCCACTGATCTTTTTGAACACACATAATTTTTTCTCATTCTTGATGAAATCAAATATTTTGATCATATCATTGAAACGAGTATTCCAGCTCCGAGATGCTTGCTTAAGTCCATAAATGGACCTTTGCAGCTTGCAGATCCTATGATCATCATCACTAGATGTGAAACCAAGCGGCTGTTTCATATAGATATCTTCCTCAAAATGTCCATTTAAGAATGCCATTTTCACGTCCATCTGCCATATTTCATAATCAAAATAGGTTGTAACAGCAAGCAATGTGCGGATGAATTTTAGCATAGCTACGGGCGAGAAGGTATCCTGATAGTCAATGCCTTCGCATTGACTATAACCTTTCGCTACGAGCCTAGCCTTGAATGTCTCCACATTCCCATCTACACCTATCTTTCTCTTGAAGATCCATTTACACCCAATAGGTATAATACCTTCAGATGGATCTACCAAGGTCCGGATTTGGTTTGAGTGCATCGAGTTAATTTCTGATCTCATTGCCTCTAACCATTTCTCGGAGTCGATATCTGATATCGCCTCATCATAGATCTTGGGATCATCACCATGAACCTCATTTCCCATGAGAAATATTTTCTCTACATCCTCTTGTATGGTACCTAAGTACCTTTCAGGAAGACGGATAACCCTAGTCAATCTACGAGGTGGAAGAGGTTGCATTAAGACTGGTTCTGATTGATTAGGTTTCTCAGGTTCTTTAGCTCATTGCTCTTGGGAAACATTCTCCTTGAGCTTAATTATTCTTCCGATGCCACCATCTTGAATAAACTATTTTTCAAGAAAAATAGCATTTCGACTCACAATCATATTGTGGTCTTTCAAAATATAAAAATAGTATCCTAATGACTCTTTAGGATATCCTATGAATCGAGCTCTAAAAGATCTAAACTCTAACTTGTCCGTCTGTTGTCTCTTGACATGAGCTGGACAATCCCAAATTCTGAGATGATTCAGACTTGGCTTCTTACTATGCCATATCTCATACGGTATGGCAGGAACAGTTTTAGAGGGAATCCTATTCAATACATATATTGCTATCATGAGATAATATCCCCAAAAAAATTCAGGGAGGTTCATGAAGCTCATCATGGAACGGATCATATCTAATAGGATCTGATTTCTCCATTCTGAAATCCCGTTGAGTTGAGGCATTCCAGGTGGAGTCCATTGAGAGACTATACCATTATCCTTAAGATAGTTTAGGAACTCCCGACTAAGGTATTCACCTCCTCGATCTGATTGAAGAACCTTAATGGGCTTTTCTATTTATTTTTCTACTTCATGTCTGAATTCTTTGAACCTTTCAAAGGCTTCAGACTTGTGTTTCATTAGAAATACATATCCATACCTAGATATATCATCGATAAAGGTAATGAAGTAGACATAGTTGTCTCTAGCCGGCACATCAAATGGACCGCACATATCCGTATGTACTAGGGCAAGTAGGTCTGTGGCCCTTTTCCCATGTTCTACAAAAAGGAGTTTGGTCATTTTACCTTGAAGGCATGATTCACAAACTGGATATGACTTGAAAGTCAACAGACTCAACAGCCCAGATTTCTCCAATTTGTTAACCCTATCTTTCGCTATATGACCTAGCCTTAGGTGCCACAGATACCTATTATTTAGACTATCTCTAGGCCTTTTAATTCCTATGGCATTCACATTTTGCTCGATATTAAATACAGATACATCAACATGTAACTGATAGAGATCGTTAATAAGAAAACCATCTGCAACTTTATTATTTTCATAAAAAATATTACAATGGTCCTTATGAAAGCTAATCACATAGCCTTCTTGTGCTAAACATGAAACAGAAATCAAATTTTTGCTTGCTGCAAGCACATAATAACAATCTCTAAGAAATAAATCTAATCCTAACGATAATCGCAGAGGGTAGATTTCCACGGCCACAGTAGCAACTCTTGCTCCATTCCTGATGCATAGGATCATCTCTCCATCCCTCAGCCTCCTGCTCTCCTCAAGATCCTGCATAGAAGTGCACAAATGAGCACTAGAACCAGAGTCAAGCACCCAACTGGATGCAAAGGAAATCGTAAGATTAGATTCTAAAATGAGCATACCTCCAAAAGGACAATCCTTCTTGTTCTTCAGGATGGCCAGGTACTGAGGACAGTTCTGCTTCCAATGGCCATCTGATTGGTAGAGAAAATATTTTCGCTTATCAGCAGCCTTCTTCTTCGATTATGTCTTCTTCTTCTTGCCATCCACCTTCTGCTTCTTCGCAGACTTCTTTTTCTTTTCAAAAGATTTTCTCTTAGAAGAAGGCTACTCTACAGTAAGAACTGAATCTTTTGAACTCTTCATAGAAAGCTCAGCCGTAACCAGCATGTTCATTAACTCAGCCAAGGTACACTGCATCTTATGCATATGGAAGTTCATGATGAACTGACCATATGCATCGGACAAGGACTGAAGGATCACATCAATCTAAAAATTCTTGTCTAAGATGATATCGAGTTTTTCAAGCTTTTCAAGGTCCTTGATCATTGTCAAACAATGATCTTGGACTAACTGCCCATCACGCATCTTGGCCTTAAAAAGTCTATGATAGACTTGATACTTGGCCGTGCGACTCTGTTCATCAAACAACTTTTGTAGGTGAGCCAACATTTGATAGGTAGTCAAAATATTCTCATGTTGGCACTGCAAGTCATCAGACATTGCACCTAATATGTAGTACCTTGCTTTGTTATCATCATCCGTCTACTTTTTCAGAGATGCTCTCTATTCAACAGTCGGACATGCTGGCGTGGCAGGTGGGTCCTGATCCAAGATATAAGTCAATTTTTTGGAATCCAAAATAATTTTGTAGTTTCTCAACCAGTCCTTGAAATTGGGTCCAGTCAATCTGTGGGTGTCTAGTATTTTGGTCAAGGGGTTGGAGGTAGATATGTTTTTTGTAGAGAGTCAAAAGTTTTGAGTTAGATTTTATAATCAGACTTAACCAATTTATTTAGAGATTTTATTTTTAAACAAATTAGGCTCCTACTATTTCTCAGATCCCTACACTCCCTAGGTAGAGATGTGAAAATCTTCGTGATCAGTGATTTCTAGTGGGTGGTGCGGTCTCACCGACTGGCTCATCACCTCACCTAACAGTTATTGGTGATGGGTCAACCGATGAGTGAACAACTCTTGTCCAATGATTCTCTAATCATGGTGCACCCAAAACTTGGTCTCTAATTCATGAAGCTCACCATATCCAGAATATTACTCCAATCCGTAGTTAAACCAAACCCACCATTTGCACGAACTAGATTCCTGATTGGGTCCCTCACCGTATCCAAAATATTGAGCCCAACCCATCCTCTAATCTGTAGCATCCAATGCCTAATGGACATGGTTGCATCTTCCCGGTGCAACTGAGCCACTGTAATCAACCGAGAACAATCAACCCCGAAAAGGGCCTGCACATCCACAATGGTAGAAGACCTAGACTTAATATTTTCTTAAGGAGATTTGATTTAGGTCTCATTAAACTTGACCTGACATAGTCATAACAATTATGACTAACCTAGTGGCATGGGTCAGCTCGAATTGTTAGCCACCTCAAATCAGAACTGGGTCGACATATATGGCCAAGTAAGTGAGACCGGTGGAAGGGATATGCCATTAACTCGACAAGAACGCATTCGAGTCAAGTAGCTCCCAATTAAAAACCAGTCAGTCGCATCTGCCCAACTTACCTTAGATACCAAATTATCAAACCAGAACCAATTGGGTTAGCCTACAATCCAGACTCTAACCACTGAGCCAAATTAGGTCTTAACTTGATCGAGTCACATCTAAATGTGATTCGACCTTGATCCAGACTTAATCCTATTAGGCTGGTCAATTATTAGCTTTCATGATCCCATCTAACCAACTCTTGATTCAGTTTGATGAACCGCTAGACCTAATTGAGCTACCCAACCCCAAACTCAATTTTATGAAAATATCTTAGATCTAAAATTTTTAATTTTAGATCAAATTGATTTCATAAACTTAATTTATTAATTAAATTTGGGTTCATAAATAAAATATGTAAAATAAATCTTAAGATTTCAGGATCTAGGGTTTTGCAGAAAAGTAAGTTTTGATTTCTGATTGAGGATGAATGCGCGGCACCCCTACACGTCATAAGAACACCCCATTGAATGGGAAGAGAGGGTCTTAAAATCCTACTTCATTCTTATAATTGGATGGCCATGAGGAACACCTTAATCAGAAATATAAATTTAACTACAAAACTAGTTAGATCTAAATTTACATATCTCATATACAATTTAAGATCTAACTTATACATGCTTTGCATACATCTCATGTATCAAAATCAATCTAATTAGCATGCTTTCAGATCTGATACACCACATGTAATATCTAAAAAATAAAATTTAAATTGAACTATTTAAAATTAAATCTATTCTAGATAAGTTACTGAAACAATTCTACAACTAGTCTAGGCATGCAACAGATCAATTTTATGAAAAAATTAAAATTTTATTTTTTATTTTTTGATCTGATTATAATAATTATAATATTATAAAAACAAAGAATAAATTAAATTTAATTCATATTTTAATTTTATTAAAATATAAAACTTAAGACTGTTCATGGATTCAACTAATCCTAGTCTAGTCATGCATCTCATGCATGTTAGATCTTCTTAGATTTAATTTTAAATATTTTAATTTTAGATCTTATCACATCTGATGTGATATTTAAAATTTTTTAAATATTAAATAAATAAATATAAAAATTAGATCTAAATTAGATCTGAAATAGAGCCAAAAACCTGGCTCTAATACCAGTTGAAGGAAAAACTACCTTTTTCCTTTGTAGGATCTTCCAGATTTCATCAAATTTAGGGTGGAATAATTTAAAAATTTTATCTTATACTATTTTAGATTTAATATCTATTAGATTTAATTTTATTATCTGATATTTAAAATATAAAATTAAATCTAAAAGTATGAGAAGTATAGACATACCTCAAGGGTAATCTGATTATCCTGTAGATGATCTCAGCACAGCCCGAGATTCTGATGTAGCCATGCAAGTGCCTGGCCTCTACCAATATTCACTCAGGTAGGACCTAGAATATCTTCTCCTCATGAATCTATGCTCCAAAAATCAGATCTCTATCTGATTTGAAAGTTCTTCAGAACTCCTGAATTTGGAGCAGCAGCCTGTCGAAGATGTCCTGCAGCCTTCCTATTCCGGGCGTCACCATGCCTTGGACCTTTGCCAGATGGACGTCCAACTCCTTGGACATGAAGAGGGGAGATAGAAGAGTAGGGAGGATTTGGAGAATAAGGGAGGGGGTGGTAGCTTTGATGGTTTTTCGCAAAAACTTAAAACCCTAGGCGTAGACAGGGTTTATGTAGACCCTACTGCGCTGCGCAGTGCCACATCATTCGACCAATCAAAAAATTCTAATTAATTCTGGAAAAGTTTTGATTGGTGGAGTGATGTCATCTGATAACATCAGATAAGAACCCCCACCCTCTCTTCTATGTTGGCGCCAACTTTGGATAAGCACAAGCAAGGGTTGGCGCCAAAGAGTCCATGTTAATCAGGACTCTTCATCATTATCCATTTGGGGCACCCAATTTAATCCAATTGGGCTCATGCCATAATCTGATTATGGTGCCCAATTCAATGTGGTTTTGGCATGTGGACACTCCACAAAAATCCTCCAATGAGCTCTCTTCAGTTTAAGATCCATATGTTAACATTTGACAGATGTCCTAAAATAAAATTGGCAGGTGATAGAAATTAGTAGGTGCTTGTCTTAAATTCATCTCATGAATTAAGACAAATTTTTTCTGAGCTGAACAAGCTTCATTTAGACTGAGAGAAATCTTCTCAAGATTCTCTGAGTGAGTCAAATCATATTTGGCTCAGTCGAGATAGAAAAGATTATACGAGAAGAAAGTTAGGCTCAATCGTGTGCTAGCATGATTTTTTTGAACCTAATTGGATCTTATCCAAATTAATTGGGTTAGCCCAATTGATGACATCCAGATCCTAACCCTTGTTTATGTGACCCAGTTAGGTTCAATTCCATATGGTAATGAGATATGTTGTAATCTCAGCATCGACATCATCGAAACTCCTTTCGATGGATCAGAACTCTTCTGATTCAGATAATTAGAATGATCGATCATCAATATCATTCTAATTACTCCCAAAATCCATCAGTGACATCTAGCAGTATATGGTGGCAACCCATCAGAACTGAAGATGAACCTCTTGGTGCAGCTACCTGTGTGATTGAGTTCCTCTATCATGAGTTCTGACTGAATTAGGGTTAAGGTAAACTCGTCAAACCCAACATCAGTCATATGAATCAATCGATCGATCTGAGTTTGATGTGAAACCCCAATGAAAAACTATTTTTCCATTATTTCACTCGGCCATGGCCATGGGCTTAAGGACTCAATCTTTCGATCATCATAGAACTACTCCTCTCATCTACCGAGGTTGATAGATCCCATCTTGATGCGACCTAGTTCCTACAATGAATATGCTACAGCCAACATACACCTCAGGGTTTCGAATAGCTTGGAGATTAGGTTATGGTGTAGTCAAACTATAACACACTCAAGGTGAACTGTCGATGTACCTCAGGTCAAAGAACTAGACACACAACTGCAGCATCGAGCTAGTCATCGACGAGAAAGTAGACTTCCTTATGATTGCTCGAGGTGGTCACGCTCAGTACTCTCGTTCTCAATGAATATCTATACTCTCACTCCGATGTCTCCACATCATAGACTCAAGACACATCTACCCTAAGAAAATGATCGTACACCAACCTTCCAGATCGATCACCATCCTCGTGATGATCCTATGGTTAGGAGCTGTTTATGAGTTAGTTATGTAAATTCATGCCTTAAATTTTTAACTCTTGAAAATATAAATTGACATTCTTACTAACTCAAAGGATGTATCACAGACACAATGTACACAATGTGATAGAAGAATAATCTATTTATTGATTTATAGTCAAAATTATAAATTTACCTTTAGATTTGTATAAGAATGTGTCAGTCAATCTGGCATCTTGGGCACACATCTAACATGTCTCTCAATAGATACCTCCTAAAATACCTTAGCTCAATGGAGTATCTAAAAGGAGGAATAGAATCCTATTGGATATGGTCAAGTCCATGATGAGCTTCACTGATCTATCCTTATATTTTTGGAGACATGCCTTGTTAATCGCAATTCACTTGTTAAATAAGGTTCCATCAAAATCCATTCTTACCACACCGTATGAGATATGATTCGATAAGATGCCAAATCTAGGTTATCTTAAGACTTAGGGATGTCTGGCCTATGTCAAGAGACAGATGGCGGATAAGTTAGAGGATAGATCTATTATAGCTCACTTTATAGGGTATCTAAAAGAATCTATGGGATACTACTACTTTTTACAAGACCACAATATGATTGTGAGTCAAAACATCATATTCTTAGAAAAATAGTTTATTCAGGATGGTGGCAGTGGGAGATTAGTTGGGCTTGAAGAGAAGGTCTCTGAAGAGCCAAGAGCTGTAGATCTTCATGAACTCATTGTCCATGAGCTAGTAGTAGATGTTCCTCAGCCACCTCATAGATCTAGCAGAGTCTCCCGACCTCCTTAGAGGTACATGGGTATGCTTATGGAGGAAGTAAAGAAAATATTCTTTATAAGAGATAGGGGTCATGGTGATGATTCTAATACCTTTGACAAGATGATGGCTGATATCAATTTTAAAAAATGGTTAGATGCGATGAAGTCAGAAATTGACTCAATGCACTCGAATCAAGTCTGGATCTTAATGGATCCACTTGAGGATATTGTACCCATTAGGTATAAATAGATTTACAAAAGGAAGAAAGGTGCCGATGATAAGGTAGAGATCTATAAAGCTAAGCTTGTGGCTAAAGGTTATAATCAGCACGAGGATATTGACTATCAGAAAACCTTCTCTTTCGTAGTCATACTGAAATCTATCCACACTCTGCTTACTGTTGTAGCTTACTATGATTATAAAATCTGATAGATGGATATGAAAACTATCTTCCTGAATGGATATCTTGAGGAAGATATTTATATGGAGCAGCCTATGGGTTTCACATATGGTGATGGAGATCACAGAGTCTACAAACTGTAAAGGTCCATATACGGATTAAAGCAAGCTTCTCAGAGTTGGAATCATCATTTTGATGAAGCGATCAAATCATTTGATTTCATCAAAAATGAAGAAAAATCATGTGTATATAAAAGAGTCAGTGGGAGAGCGATAATATTCCTCATATTATACATGGATGATATTCTCCTTATTGAGAATGATATTCCCATGTTGATCACGATCAAAAGATGGTTATCCAAAGAATTCTTCATGAAAGACCCAGAGGAAGCATCCTATATTCTCGGAATAAAGGTCTATAAGATAGACTTAAATGGATGCTAGGCGTGTCACAAAAATTGTCATAGAGAAAGTGCTGAAGAGGTTCAGCATGAAAAACTTCAAAAGAAAACTTTTATCTCTTAGGCATGTTATTAATTTTTCTAAGGCAATGTGTCCAACCATATCTGAGAAAATACAGTGCATGAGTAGGATTCCTTATGCCTCGGTAAAAGAAAGCCTCATGTATACCATACTATGTACTCGATCTGATATTTTTCTTACTATGAGTGTCACGAGCAGATATCAGTCAAATCCAGACGAAGAGCACTGGATAGCTGTGAAGAACATTCTTAAGTACTTAAGAAGGACTAAAGATTTATTCTTGATCTTTGAAGGAGATTCTCAGTTGCGAATTGAGAGGTATACTGACTCAAACTTCATATCTGATCCTGATGATAGAAAGTCTACATCAGGATATGGTTCAATTGTAATGGTGGCACAGTTAGCTGGAAGAGTTTCAAGCAACCCATCATAGTGGATTCGATTATGAAGACTGAGTATGTCACTACTTTAGATGCTGTAAAGGAAGGCTTTTAGTTCAAAAAGTTCATCACGAAATTTGGGGTTATGACATCGGATGCCATACCACTTTACTGTGACAACAATGGAGCTATAGCACTTGCTAAGGAGCTGAGATCTCATCAGAAATTGAAGCACATCGAGTGACAGTATCACATCATATGCGACTACCTCAAAAAGAAATATATCGAGGTGCGAAGAGTAGACTCCGTAGACAATATAGCAGACCCACTGACTAAGCAGTTGAGCTAACTGAAAATGGAAATCCATCTTGAGAAGATGTGACTTAGATTTATGGCTAGTTGGCTTTAGTCCAAGTGGGAGATTGTTAGATGTATGTCCTAGAAGTCAATATGGTTGATATATTGTAATAATTTTAAGATATAATTTTAAACTTAATATATTAATTTGATCAATAAAAGGATAAATTTATCTTTCATTCAAATGTGATGTGTCCTTGAATCATCCATGAAATTAATTTTCGATACATATTCTCAAAGTGTTAAAAATTAGAGACATGTATTTGATTCCTAAATACTCCCGATCATAGGATCATCATGAGGATGGTGATCGATCTGGATAGACTGGCACACAGATCATTTCTTTTGAGATAGATGAGTCTCTGATCTACAGTATAGAAATACTGGATGACGAGTGCGGATAGTTGTTAGAGAATGACTAGTACTGAGCGTGACCATACGAGAGATCACTTAGATTTTTATTCAATCATCAGTGATTGTCTCGATGCTGTAGTTGTGTGAATGGTCTTTTGATCTGAGATTATACTACTGCTCATAGTGAGGCTACTGGAGTTTGACTGACATATAAATATGGATCTCAATGAGCCCTTGTAGTGAATGTTGGTGATAGTTGGTCCACTATAGGAGTAGGATGCATATCAAGATGGGATCTATCAACCTTGATAGAAAGGAGTAGTCCTATGAGATTTGAAAGATTAAGTCTAAGATCTATGGCCGTAGTAGTATGATTGATGGAAAAGAGTTTTCATAAGAATCACATTTGGACTTGAGCTAATCGAATCTACCATATGACTGATGTTGAGATTTGATAATTTATCCATGATCTGCCATCAAGTCGGGACTCACGATAGAGGGACTAAATCATATGTTAACTACACCTAGAGATTCATTTTAGTTCTACTGAGTTGTCACTACATACTGCTAGGTATCATTGATGGATTGTGAGAGCTCACTAGGGTTGTTTTAGATCGACAATCCTTGTTAAGTTAGAGTAAAATTATTCTGACCCATTAAAAAAAAAATTCATGATAGTTTGATAGAGATCATTGTATATCTCACTACCAGATAAAATTGAGTTTATGGGGTCACACAATAAAGAGATTAGGTCTGGAATTAGCAATTGAACTTACGAAGTGTAAATTGGATATAGAGAAACCCGATTGGGTTCAAGATAACCTTACCAGCACATGGTTGGATCCAATTCCTCTTTCTGTTTGGATTTTTTATTTGATAAAATAATTTAAACTTAATTATCTGCTAATAATCTAAATGAATAAGATTTATCTGACTCCAATTATTAAGTGTCTAAGGTTTTGGATCATATGAATTAAGGGTGTAAGTCCCTTATTAATATCCTTGATAGTTATTATGGGGCGCCACCTTAATTGGATCAAATTGGATGTGTCCTATGATTAGAGGGCCTTTTAATCTAATATGGGGCATCTCTTGGGTGCAAAAGAGGGTGTGTTTAATTGGATGCAAGGGCTCCAAAAGTTGATGCCTAATAGGATTCCTAATATAAGTTAAATAACTTAAGTTATTAGGAAACCTAATACAAGTAGGACTTGTATTATGAGATTGAATAGGATTCAATTCTCATACCTATTTAAAGGAACCTTCTCTAATGTCCCTAGAGCATCCAAACCAATAGCCCTCCACACCTAAAAGGTCCTCCCATGCCCTCTCTTCCTCTCCCTTCTCCTTCTCCCTTGGCATCCTCATGCCATAACTCTTTGGGCATCCTCCCTTCTCCTCCATGCCAAGGCTTGTTGGGTGTCTCTCCTTACTAGTTTTCACCTACTGGTAGCAGCATAATTCAAAGAGAGAAAGGTAAGAGAAGAAGAGAAGAAGAAGATCAAGAAAAGAGATCAAGTATTGATCGTGATTCAGGCTTCATTCAAATTCAGCAGGCTAAATTTTCTTAAAAAAGAAAATTCAATTTGAAGAAGACTGTTTCAGGCTGACCCCAAGTGGATACCCATAGAGGCCGAACACTTATGTAGCTAGAAGAAAATCTTTTCTCCTTTAGATCCAGATTTGAAAAAAAAGATTGTGAAATAGGTATGCGATTTGATTACAATTTGAATTTCAGCATATGTCAATTTTAGCACATGAACTAGATCTTTATGATTTTATATTTTTATGCATGTATAATTTAGATTAAAAATATTTTAATCTTGTATTTCACTGTGATGTTTAGAAAATAAAATTTTGAAACACACATGCATGCCTCTAACCTCAAATTCCAGCATATTTTTATATATTCTTAAAGAGTTAAGAATTTGAGATATACATTAATTAGTGGTTAATTTTTAAATACTCTCGATCAAAAGATCATCATGAAAGATAGTGATTAATCCATTTGAGATCGGTGCATAGTTCACCTCTCTTATGGGTAGATGAGTCTCAGATTTGCGGTGTAGAGACATAGAGGTGAAGGTGCGGATGGTTGTTAGAGAACAACTTGCACTGAGCATGATCAACATGAGAACCACATGGATATCTACTCATTCATCAGTGGTCTTCTCGATACTGCAATGGTGTTAGTGATCATTTGACCTATGGTATCATTGGTTATTCACAGCGAGGCTACTGGGTTTGACTGCACATTCCTTTGATCCCTAGCCATTCGAGTCCTTCCTGTGTATATTGGCTTCAATAGGTTTTGATTCGCTGTTTGGAGTAGGATGCACCTAGATAAAATCTATCAATCTAGGTAGAAAAGGAGAGTCCTATGTGATTTGCAAGACTGAGTTTAGAAAGTCTTTGGCTAAAGCAAGTATGAATATTAAAAAAAAATTTTCATGAGATTCACAAATAAACTCGAGTCAAGCCAATCTAGCATACGACTGACGATGAGGTCTGACGAGTTCTCCATGACCTCCATCAAGTCGGCACTTACGATAGAAGGACTAAATTATATGATAACTATACCTAGAGGTTTATATTTTCATTCTACTAGATTGTCACTACATACTGTTAGGTATCACTAGTAGATTTTGAGACTCATCGAATATTATCTTGATGATCGATAGCCCTCAAAGGGTAGAATTAAAAATATTCTAATCTATTAAAAAGAATTTCGATGATATTGTGATAGAGATCATAATATGTCTCACTACCAGATAGAATGAAATCTATGGGGTCACACATTAAGAGATTTGATCTCAAATTTATCAATTGGACTTATAAAGTTTCAATTGGGTTAGGATTTATTAAAATCCTCTTAGGTTTATGAGAACCATGCTAGCACACGATTAAACCTGATTCTTCTCGGAACTTCGATTTGATCGAGTCTATAGCCTTGAACCTAATCTAAATCTATTTGGGTTTAATTGGGCTCTTAATTATGAGCTTAAGAGGATTTAATTAAGTTAATTAGTTGGTATAATTATCCTAACTTTATCTCTTCTTTATCTCCTAATTATCTCTAAGTGTGCATATGAAATAAATGGAAGAATGGGTGGCACCTACTTTTATTTTTGGCATGAAATAAGAGCCAAATCTTAGGATATGGCAGAGGGGCCCACCCCCACTTATGGGTATGGCATGGAGGAGAGAGAGTGGGGCCACACCCCCCTCTTATTTGGTTAGAAGTCCCTTTGTGGGGCACCAACTCCATAAGAGAGAGTGGGGCCACGCCCCCCTCTTATTTGACTAGAAATCCCTTTGTGGGGCACCAAGAGTTGACGCCCCAACTACCTGACATGTATTAGATGGATGCCTCTTGTATCTACTTAAAGGAGCTAATCATATACCATTTATATCTGATTTTAATTAAAATAAATAAATTTAAAAAAATAGATAATTCTTATGAGATAAGGAACTATCTTTTTAGGATAATTAGGTTTCTATTATGTGTCAGGATAGTGCCTATATAAAGGATATGTCTTTAGGATTTCTAGCTAATTGATTTTTAGTGAAAAATCTTTCTCTCTCCCTTCTCCACACCTCCTCTCCTCCCTCTCTTTCTTTCCACACCTAAGAGTTGGGCATCCCCTCTTCCACACGCTAAGAGATAGTGCTTGGTGACTTAAAGATTGAAGATCGAGAAGAAAAAAAGAAGGCTGCTGATCAAGGAGTTGATCCTGCAGTCTAGATCAAGGTGTTGATCAAAATATTTAAGGCTAAAGTTCTTCTTAGGAAGAAGAATCTTCTACGATGAGAAATCAATTCAAGATTGATCTCAATGGATATCTGTAGAGGCCAAACACATATGCGGCTAGAGCATCTACGAATCTATGATCATCGAAAGTGGTGAATATCTATCCATGCCAAAGTAGTGAGATCTGATCTCATATTTATATCTAAATTTTAGATTGTATATATTTTTTTTTTCTGGGCTTGGGTAGGATTAGATTTGATCTATTGCATGTGGGGGTTAAAGGGTTTAACCCATTTATTTTCCACTATGGTTTTTAAAGTTTTGAAATCTACACATACTGCCTATCCGATTTTCTAACAGTGGTATTAGTGTTGAAAAATGTATCCTAAAATCAATCGTGTGACAATTGTGCTTATTATAAATGTATATGAATTGATAAATAATAAAAATTATTTGATATTTTTCATCACAAGGTTAAATCTTCTAACAAACTCCTATGTTGTGATGAAGTCCTTAAGACTACTTTGATCAATAAAGGAGGATTTATCGCGTAGTCCTTAAATTGGTTCGCAACCAAATGATAAGCTATTAATAGGACGATAGCGATATCAAGTGTAGGTCGTTGTGTGCCATATGCATTGGTTGTCCTCGTAAATAAATGGTATAAAGATACTGGTATGGCATGCAGGTGAGATATAGGAGTACATCATCACTGAATGTGACCAACTATAGAGCACTCTATTGTCAAGGGTAGCCGCGAAGGGTATGGGTATAAGTGTCCTCTGACCTGAGATCACCACAGTGACTTGCAAGCAACTCACTGTACTTTGGTGCCGAACTAACTGAGTTTTTAATTCAGTAATGAAAGATTTTTGGATATAGTTAAGTACTTGTCAAGTCGGTGCATGAGTCAAGATGAGATTGACCCCTTTGAATTAGTAGGAGATATGCATCAGTGTATTTCAATTTAGCAGAACCTGCGCCTGAGTAATCCATATGATGGATTTAAAAAAAATTAAAATATAACATGGATGACTTATCTAGGATTGACAGTAAAATCTTAGATCGTCCTCGAGTATTAGGGTCAAAGGGATGAATTATACGGGGACCATACGCCAATAGGTTCTTGAATGTTGCTTCACCATCATTCGATCTATTCGGACATTGGGTCATCATTGCTAGATGGTTACATTGATTGATTCAAAAAGGTATTCTTGTGCTACCAACTTAGGTTCAAACCTATGGGGTCACACTCAAAAGATGTTTCTGACTGATCATGTGGCTGATCAATGATTGAGAATCGTTCAAGGGCTTAATCGTCAATTTGATTGATAGTTAATCTTATGCAAAAATTGTAATAAATTAATTCATCAAGTGTTAGTAAATTAATAAAAAATTAATTAGTAAATAGATTACTAATTAGCTTAATTTGATTGAGCAAAGAGGATTAAATAAAATCTAATTGAATTTGATTCAATTAGGTTGGACCCGATTAGGTTATAAGATGATCTAATCGCTAAGAGAGAATTATCCCTGATTTGATTAGGACTTTAGTTCAATCAATTTTTAATTTGATTAAAATTTTATTAAAAATTTATAAATCTAATTAGATTAGATTTTATATATTTTATTTAGACTAAACCAGATGTGATTTGGTTTGGATTTAAATAAGAAAAATTAAAGTCCTTATTGGAATAGGACTCTTCTCCCTGCGCCAATCCAGTTTGCACATCATATATCTCCACACACAAAATCATTTTGTGTGATTTTTTTTCACACTAAAGAGTCCTTTTCCTTTTCTATCTCACATCTAAATTTAATTTGGTTTTAATAAAAGAAAGATTCTAAAATTAGATTTTAAAATATTTTTTATCAAGAGAATCTGTTCTCATCTAGATCAATCTCTCCACGCCAATAAATTTCTTTCTCTTTATATATGTGACATTTTGAGAAGATTTCTTTTGAAAGATTAGTTAAAGAATTGATATACTATAAGAAAATATAGTAAGAAATGTTTCATGTTTTTTTGGTATATTTTTGGATGTGGAATTGCGAAGGGAGGCAGAATCCTATAAGAGTCCAGAATCATTAGGACTCTTCACCCCACCTCCTTACATGCTTATAAAAGGGGCTTTTATGGTTTCTTTTATGTGTGTAAGATACCAGAAGAGAGCTCTTCATGTGGTAAAAGTTTGGGCATAGTTCATGATGTAAAAAATAGAGAGGAGGGTCCTCTCTTTTGGGGTGTGCACAAAAATCTGAATTTCAAGTTTTTGATTCTAAGGATTTGGGAGGAGGGAATAAATTAGAAAAAAAATATTTTCTCCTCTATCTTACTTTTACCTCTTCATCTCCTTCAAAAGTTCATCTTCAATCTTTGAAAAAATTTTAGATATTTGAGAAAAAGATCCAGATCAGTCAAGAAGAAGGTCTTCATGCGAGCTAGCACTCCTGGAAGATTGATCAGATCGGGGCTTCGTGTGGATTTTTTGTAGATGCTAAACGTGTGTGCAGCTGTGAGCAACCAGCAAGAATCCTCTCCATCATATTTTTCAACAGTGAAGATCGTCGACCTATGATCAGGTATGGAGTTCTAAACTCAAATTAGAAGTAGATGTGATCTACTGCCCATATGCATGAATGCTGATTTTATCTTCAGATTATTTCAGATTTTATATGCAACATAATATGTCATAGATCCTAGAGTAGATTAATTTGATAATTAGATCATATGTATGTTAGATTAATTTGATTAATCTAATTATCTTCTGCTGTAATTTTTTAAAAAAATTTCAAAATACATGTATGAAATCGCCTACGCATCCCAACAGTGGTATCAAAATCTAGGTTCATTATGACATGATTTATGTGCATATTAAATATAAATTTTAATTTTATTTAGATATGATATGCAATATTTTGATCTAAATTTAATGAATGGTTGATCGCATAAATTGACATAAGGTTGTCCTACTGTAGGGTTTACCCCTTACAGTAAAAAGGTTATCCTAGTTTGTACTGATCTTTGATAAAATTTAATTTTATATCATATATGTGATGTTTATGATCTAATTTAGATATGATCTAAGATTATAATTAGATCTGATGTAATTTAGATTAGATCTAGATTCATGCATATATGAAATGTGATTAGATTAGATGATCCGATTTGCAAGTACTTAGATTGGATTGATCACCAGGCCGTCCGATCATAGAAGCAAGAAGAGTTTAAGGGCCTTCTCTTCTTATTCGATGAGGTGCTGTTATGGTGTGTAGGGGTGCCATATGATTAGATTGTGAAAAAATTCAATGCAGGGGTAAAATGGTAATTTTAAAACTTTTTCAAAATCATGATTTTACAGTAAAAAATATTAATTAATCTAATTAATTAACATAAATTTACTCTACACTAGGATCTAAATATGATATATAGCATGCATGCATTTAAATTTGAAATTCAAATTTGAATAATAAACACTTTATTGTAATGTGTTCAGAACATAATACCTTTGTGCGGGTAGTAGATCGTCGTAATTTGATCACCATCGAAAGAGTCTGACCGTCATGACACAGCCACATAATGTGTTTGGCCTCTATAGATCATCCACATGAAGCTTTTGATCTGATCGACTCCTCACGAGTGCTATCTCGTTGTAGAGCCCTTTTGACGGTCGATGCTGATCGAACTCCTTCGATCGATGTCTGTCGATTCTTTGAATATTTTAGATCATCAACAGACATGCTTGAGAGGATGTTGAAGATCCTCCTAAAATTTGGTGGGCTCACGACACTCGTAGCTCACTTTCTCACTTCCCGAACCCCAGGCTAAAACTCTAAGGAACTCACCAGAAATCTTGCACCCACTTTTCTTTCTTTTCTTTCTTTTTCTCTTTGGAAGGATATGGACTTCCTTCTCACGCACAAGGCTTCTCACGCCCCAAAATTTTTCTCCAAAAATTTTTTTCTTACATGCCCTACACTTCTCCTCCTTTTATAACAATGTCAAACGTCTTATCCAAAAGAAAGGATAAAGATGAGTAATTGGACATTTGAATTCAAATCAAATTTTGAATTCAAATGGACACCAACTCATCCCTTATCCACTAAAGGCGTGAGGCGTGGCTTAAATTATGCATGGAGTGATTTCATGAGAAACTTTTTCTTATGTAATAAATGGGGCGTAAGAAAAGGGATAAGGCGCAAAGATTGATTGCCCATTCAAATTCAAATTTTATTTTGAATTTGAATGGCCAACCAATTATCCTTATCCATTCATATGGCACATTAAAGTGGGGCGTGGAGAGGGCTTGGCGTGAGGAAAAAATTCATGAGAAGTTCTTTCTCATGAATTCAAATGGGTGCTATGGAAGTGAGGTGGCGCATGGAGATTGGGTCAAGGTGGTTTAATTATTCAAACCAACCTAATTGAACCAAATAAGTTAGGTCTAATTAGATTAATTTAAATCCAACTTAATTAGACTTAATTAGGCTCAATAAAATACTAATCAAATCAGAAATTGATTAAGCCTAATCTCTGATCAAATCAGGGACCAAACCATCTTGACGATTAGGTCAACTCTTAACCTAATCGGGTCAAACCCAACTGAATCCAATTCAATTGGACTTGATCCAAAAATAATTACTCAATCAAATTGAGTTAATTAGTGATCAAATCACTAATTAAATCTCTCATAAATACTGAGTCCAAATCTGATGGGCAATCGGCATCAAAATTCATCGATATGTAACCCTGATCGAAAAGTCCCAACCAGTGAGACTCTTGACCCCGGTACCCATAATGTGTGGAACTCATAATTAGAGAATCCTGATTCTCGATCATCGAGTCTCAAACATGTAGGATTCTACATCAGCCATCAAATCAGATAGGAACCTCTAATGTGTGTGACCCCACAGGTTCGAACCTAAGCCGGTAGCATAGGAACCAATTCCTGTACTAATCGAAGTGACCATCTAGCAATGGTACCCAACATCTGGATAGGTCGAAGAGTCACAATTGCAACACCCAGAACCTACATGAATATGGTTACTGTATAATTCATCCTTTTGACCCCTGTGTTTAGGACAACTCAGAGTTAAACTGTCAACCCTGATCAGATCATCCGAATCATGCTCAACTCAAACAGTCCTGTGACTCTTCACAAGGACTACCCTGGCAAAGGTTTTGCTAAATTGAAATACGACTGTACACAGCTCCTAAATTGGAGTGGTCAATCCCATCTTGACACATGCACCGACAAGTCAAGTACTTGACTACACCCAGCAGCCTTCCGTCACTGAATTAAAAATTCAGGTAGTCCAGTGCCTAAGTGCAGTGAGTTGCTTGCAAGTCACCGTGGCGGTCTCAGGTTGGAGGGATATTTATACCCATATTCCATCGGAGCAAATCTTGACAGCAGAAATAGCTCCGGAGTCGGTCACGTTCAGTGCAGATGTACCCTTATATCTCACCTGTATGCCATACCAGTGTCTTTATACTCATTGGTTAAGAGGACAACCAACCTATATGGCACACAACGACCTATGCTTGATAAACATTGTCGTCCTTGGTAACAACGTATCATTTGGTTATGAACAAATTTAATGACTAAACGATAAATCCTCCTTTGTCGAGTCTAAATAGTCCTAAGGACTTCACCACAACATAGGAGTTCATTAGAAGATGAAACATTTTGTGATGAAAAATATCAAAATAATTTTTATTAATTCATAATTCATGTACAAATACAAAAATGAGCACAACCATCAACAGACTGACGATTGGCTTTGGGATACTATTCTCAACAATCTCCCACTTGACCTATAGCCAATCGATGCAGTATCTAATACCCATCTTCGACTTGTAGTTGTCGAACTCCTTCACCGCAATGACTTTAGTGAATGGATCAGCAAGATTCTCCTTTCCGTCGATCTTCTGAAGATCGACGTCACCTCGATCCATAATTTCCCAGATGAGATGGTAGCGGTGCAGAATATGCTTCGTTCACTGGTGTGCCTTTGGTTTCTTCGCCTGAGCAATGGCTCCAGAGCTGTCACAGTAGAGCAGAACTGGACTAACAAGGGAGGGTGCTACTCCGAGCTCGATGATAAATTTTTTCAGCCACACCGCTTCTTTGGCAGCATCTGATGTGGCGACATACTCCGCCTCGCAAACTGAATCAACCACTGTGTGCTGCTTGAAACTTTTCCAGCAGATAGCCCCACCATTAAGGGTAAAAATAAATCCTGACATACTTTTGCTGTCATCATGATCAGACTGGAAACTAGAGTCTGTAAACCCTATAAGTCTCAAGTCTGATTCACCATAAACAAGCCACTGGTCCTTAGTATTTCTTAAATACTTCAGGATGGTTTTAACAACCTTCCAGTGATTCTCCCCTGGATCAGATTGGTATCTACTCACTACCCCTAGTGAGTATGCCACATCTGGTCGTGTACATGTCATGGCGTACATGATAGATCCCACTGTCGAAGTATATGGAATCCTACCCATACGCTCTCTCTCTTGAGGTGTTGTCGGACAATCTCTCTTTGAGAGAAAAATTTCATGATCTATCGGAAGATAGCCTTTCTTGGAATTCTCCATGCTGAACCTCTTCAGTATAGTATCAATGTACGTGGACTAAGATAAACCAAGCAACCTTTTAGATCTATCCCTATAGATCCTTATCCCTAGGATGTAGGAAGCTTCTCCTAGATCCTTCATGGAGAACTGTGACGATAGCCAAATCTTTATTCCCTATAATGCAGGGACATCATTCCCGATTAAGAGAATGTCATCCACATACAATACAAGAAATACTACTATTGGACCATTAGCCCATTTATAAATGCATAGCTCTTCTCCGTTCTTAACGAAGCCATACGTCTTGATCGTCTTATCAAAATGTATGTTCCAACTCCGTGATGCCTGCTTAAGTCCATAAATGGACCTCTGTAGCCTACACACCTTAGACTCATCTGTGGATGTTAACCCTTCAGGTTGTATCATATACACCTCTTCATCCAGCTCTCCATTTAGGAAAGCTGTCTTCACATCCATCTGTCAGATTTCATAGTCCAGATGGGCAGCTATCGCAAGCATAATCTGAATGGATTTGAGCATTGCTATAGAAAAAAATATCTTGTCATAGTCTATACCATAACGTTGACGATATCCCTTGGCAACCAGACAGGCTTTATAGGTTTCCACCTTTCCATCTGTGCCTCTCTTCCTCTTGAAGACCCACTTACACCCTATGGGTTTTACTCCTTCGGGTGGGTCAACCAATGTCCACACATCATTGACCTTCATGGACTCCATTTCGGATTTCATGGCCTCCAGCCATTTTTCAGAGTCGGGTCTCTGCATTGCATCCATGTAGGTGATCGGATCCTCATCATTTTCATCAAGTTCGATAGGATCGCCGTCCCAGACCAAGAAACTATAGTATCTATCCGGTTGACGTGGTACTCTACCAGATCACCTTAAGGGTGCTTGAACAATGAGCTTCAGATCTGATCTAACCAAATTCGGCTCAGGTTCAGCAATTTGTGTCGATTTTTCCACCTACCGAACTTTGTCAAGTTCGATCTTAGAGGCAACAGTCCCTTCACCAAGAAACTTCTTTTTCAAAAAGATTGCTTTAAGGCTGACAAACACTTTTTGCTCATCAGCTAGGTAGAAGTAATACCCTTTGGTCTCTTTTGGGTACCCTATAAAATTACACTTGTCAGACCTAGGTCCAAGTTTGTCCGTAATTAAACGTTTAACATAAGTCGGACACTCCCAAACCCTAAGGTGCGAGAGTACTGGCTTACGTCCTATCCATATCTCATATGGCATTTTGGTTACAGACTTACTCGAAACTCTATTTAGAAGGTAACAAGCTGATTCGAGTGCATATCCCTAGAGGGAGATCGACAGACCAGCAAACCCCATCATGGATCGAACCATGTCCAACAAGGTTCGATTCCTCCTTTCAGATACACCATTATGTTGTGGTGTTCCAGGAGGAGTCCACTGAGAGAGAATCCCATTCTCCTCAAGATATGTCAGAAAATCATTGGAAAGGTATTCACCTCCTCGATCAGATCGAAGAGTTTTAATACACTTTCCAGTTTATTTTTCTACCTCATTTCTAAATAGTTTGAACATTTCAAATTACTCCGATTTATGCTTCATTAAATAGACATACCCATACCTCGATAGGACGTCTGTGAAGGTTATGAAGTAGAAATATCCATCTCTTGCACTTGAGCTCATGGGTCCACATACATCAGAATGTACCAAATCTAAGAGTTCACTGGCTCGCTCACCTTTTTCAGTAAAAGGTGATTTGGTCATTTTACCAAGAAGACAGGACTCACAGGTTGGAAGTGATTCACAATCACCTACTTCAAGAATTCCTTCTTGAGCCAACCTGTTTATCCTATTCTTATTAATATGACCTAGCCTATAGTGCCAAAGGTAGACTTCTGACACATTATCTATTCTAGGGTGTTTACCGAAGGTTTGAACCACATTAACAGGTTGTGATAGAAAGTAAATTCCATTATTAAGTTGTCCAACAAACATTGTAACACCATTCAAAATGATATTGCAAACATTTTCTTTTATTAAAAATTGATAACCGTTCATGGCCAAAAGACCTACAGAAATAATATTTAATAAAAAGCTTGGACAATAGTGACATTCACTCATAATTATATTTTGAGAATTGATTACAAGGTTCATGATTCCTAATGCTAGAATTGAAACTTTGCTTCCATCTCCAACGTTCAGGAATCTATCGCCTTCATCAAATCTTCTACTGACCTGCAGACCCTGCATCGAATTACAAATATGATAAGAGCTTCCGGTATCCAATACCCAGGCAGTAGTATCACAAATAGAAAAGTTGCAAGATGTTATCATATAAGTACCTTGCTTCTTCTTCGGCCTATTCGGGTACAGGGAGGCAATGTATAGAGGATAGTTTCTCTTCCAGTACCCCTGCTTCTTGCAAAAGAAGCACTCTGCCAGGCTCTGGTCGGGCTTGCATTTCTTGGTCTGACCCTGTGCAGACGTCCCAGCATGCAGCTGCACCTTCTTATTCTTCTTCTTCTTGTTTTTCTTCTTCCCTTTCTTAAAGAGTCGACGACCAGAAGAAGATCCTCCCATAACATTCATCGACTCCTTATGGAGCTGGTGATCCTTCTCAAAGTTCAGTAGCAACCCTAACAAGCCATGGTAGTTCACTGCAGGCTTTGTCATCCGAAAATGAGTAAGGAAGGGGAGGAAGGACTTGGGCAATGAATAAAGATCGCATCCTTACCGAGCTGCTCGTACAGGGGAAAGCTCAGTTTACTTAGGTGCTCAATCATTTCGATCATGTACAGTACATGATCAGTGACTGAGGCTCCATCCCTCATCTGAGCATTAAAAATGGCACTAGTTTTGTGCTGTCAACGTCGTCAGGCATGCCAAAAGAGTCGTTCAACATTTGAAGCATCTCCTGTGGCTGGGCATTCTCGAATCTATGGCTGAACTCATCATTCATTACCGCCAGCATAATGAACCGAATGGTGGTGCGATCATTGAACCACTTCTGATAAGTGTCTCAGACCGTCCCTCTAACGTTTGGGGCTGGCTCCTAAGGTGTCGGATCTATTACTATATAAAGGATCCACTCATGCTCAAGGATGATTTTTAATTTTTGATACCAGCCATCAAAATTAGGTCTCATGAGCTTGTCATTATCTAATAATGACCAGAGGGATAGGGTAGTGGCCATAGCTGCATAAAGGAAAATCAGACCTCTATTAGTACATAAATTATAAATACTAAAGACTTAGACTTTAGTCTAAAGTTTCTCTCAGTATTTTATGAACTGGTAGCCTCAACCTCCAATTCGAGGAATTATTTTAATTTCTTAGTGGGTACTAGAATCCACACAAACTACACATGAGCCCAACTTTGGTTGGTCAACCCATGTGCATCTATGGGTAGGTTCATAACCAGTTGTTTCTCTAAACAACTTCTAGTAATTTTGCCCCAGAACCTAATCAGTAGGCTTTGGCCTCCACTGAAAAGATCTGGTTAGGTCTAACCATTAACATGATTTGATTTGATGAATCAGACCAATAAATGATCAGGCCCGACTTTGGTCGGCCAACCTGATCACCATCAGAAAGACTCAAACCAAATTATCATATTATGAATGATAATTCCATTAGTCAATAAGCACCAGCCCTTTGGGCCTCCAATGATTATTAAACTAATGGACTCATTATCACTCACTTAATGGGAGGCTATGACTTAGTTATCAATATAACTTAATCATTTTTAGGGACCTAATAATTTTTTTTTGAGGATTTTATTAATGGATAGATGAGAAGAAAATATCCAGCCAATTTCAATCCTCCCACTGACTTCACCAAGTCAGATTAAAAAGGATTTAATTAAAGCTGGCATTAGGAGCACCTAAATCAGTCAAACTGATTTACCTAATGACATGGGTGAGCCCTAATCACCAAGTGATCTAATCAAAACCTAATTCACCAGGTTGGCCAGGTAAGCGAGATCAGTGGTGGAGATAAGCCATTAACTCATCAGAGATCAAATCACTGCGAGTAGCTCCCGCTTAAAAACCACTGGTCAAACTGCCAAACTTACCTTAGACACCAACCGGTTCATTAGTTTTAATTTGATCAACTTAGTAAATAGGGTTCCACCGCGTAGCCATGAATTAAGTCCATCTTGGTCTAGTTAAAGACATGGACCCATTCAACTACAACTATTGAAGTTGAGTCTAGAGTATCCTTGACCTAATCTAATTCAACTTTTGATTAGATTTGACCAATTACTCTAATTTAGTCCATTTCTTTAAGCTAACCTTAGGTCTAACCCAATTATGCACCTAATCTATCTAACCCATTGACCCACAAGTTTATGCAATTGTCTTAGGTCTTAATTCATAATTCTAGACCTACTAGACAATACTTAATTTTTTTAATTAAGTATTTGGGCTGATGGGTCAGGGTTTGGCATTATGAAAATAATTTTTAAATTTGAAAGGTTTTATTTTTTGTTCATCAAATATGTTGATTCATTTCACAAATAGATCAGCATATTTCATAAATAGCAATCCTATTGCTAATTACATAACAGAAAATAACTCAATCAAAATAAATCATGAATATTCCTTTAGATCTAATCTAACACATTCATGATAAATTTCATAATTGAACCTTTACAATTAATTTCTTTCGCTGCTTCATCTGCATGGGATATAATTGCAGCGACATCCCTACCACTATAGGAGACCCCATCGAATGGGAGGAGAGGGCCTTTAAACCCTACTTTTCTCCTATGATCGGACGGCCATGGCAACCAACCCAATTTGATTACTTGCTATTTGGATCAAGTATATCTAAATATACCAATTTTAAAATTTAAAATTTAAATTTCAAATTTTATATTTTAAATTTTGAATTTCAAATTTCAAACAAATTTCAAATTTCAAATTTCAAATTTTTGAATTTCAAATTTTGAATTTTAAATTTTGAATTTTAAATTTTGAATTTCAAATTTAAAATTTCAACCAAATTTCAAATTTTAAATTTCAAATTTTGAATTTTGAATTTTTGAATTTTAAATTTCAAATTTTAAATTTCAAAATTGTTGCTCCTTGGATTGATTTTGATGATTACAAAGCATTTGAAGGGGTACTAATAATTTTTTCTTGAAAAAGACTTATTGCTCTTCAAGGGCAAAATTATAATTTTATCAAACCCTGATTTGAAAGCATCAAGTGATAGAACAAAAGATTTGTGATCCATTAATGAAAATTTTATTATTTTTGGACTTGTATTTTGAAAGATATTCATGTTTGAAAAATATGAGTCGACCCATGAGTTGACTCATGACATATGAGATGATTGGCACGCAGAATTTTTGGCCGGCACAAACTTGGCACTCCTTGTGAGTTGACCCATGAGTCGACCCCCAAGGCATGAGTCGACCCATGAGTTGACCTCTGCGGGTTTTGGGCCAATTTTACAGAACCTTGCTTCCCTTTTGGTTTTCTGGTGTTTTTCCACAGAGGTCGACCCATGAGTCGACCCCCAGGCATGGGTCGACCCATGAGTTGACCCCTGTGATGGGATTGTTCCACAACGGCTAGTTTTTAACCTATTTTAAGTACTTTTAATGCTCATTTAATGTGGTCTAACAGCTCTATTTCAGTCCAGAATATTTTCCACTATTTTTTGAAGCTATAAAAGGAACAAATAGGTGGGAATCATTAAGAAGAGAGATTTTGAAAAGAGAATTTCAAGCTAACTTTTCAGCCCTAAGCAAGAGCTCACTCAAAGCATTCAAGAAGCCTTTAATCCAAGCTCACCAACTCCTCAAGTGCATATTCAAGTCTCCAACCACCTTGAGAAAATTAAAAAGAGTCTTCTTCCCTTTGAGTAAAGTGTATTTAAAGCATCATTCGCTCATTAAAGGAGCTTTCTTTGTACTTATTTATGCTATTCATTGTTATACTTTGTTTGAGTTATTGTCTTTATTTTGGAAGGGTTCCAAAATAAGGGAAGGTTGATCCGAACCTTGAATCGGAGTGTATTGGGTTGGCTTGTACCTGAAAAATAAGTGAACTAGCTTGGGATAGCTAGAGTCAGAGTTTCCGACATTTGTATTCGGGTTGAATACAAGTTAGTGGATTGAAATTTCCAAGTAGGAGCTTAGGGAGTGGATGTAGGTGCAAAGTTGGCACCGAACCACTATAAATCTTTTTATTTGTGTTGTGCCTAATTGCTCTTCTTTAACTCTTCATTATTCTCTTGTATTCTTGCTTTTAGCCACTAGCCTTGAATTAACTTTACTCTCCCTATTAATTTAGCTATTGTCAAACATTTTTCATAAGACATAAGTTAAGCTTAAAACTTTTAAAAACCCAATTCACCCCCCCCCCTCTTGGGTTGCATAGCTGGGCAACAAGTGGTATCAGAGCCCGGTGCTCTAGCCCTACTTTGATCTAACCAATCAAAGAGCCAAAGATCTATGGCAACTCAAGTCGGCACTTCTCTAGCCGAGGGGCAGTCCACTAACCGACCTCCACTTTTCAATGGGTCTAATTATACCTATTGAAAAGCTCAGATGAAAATATTCATTCAAGCACTCGACTATGATATGTGGAGTATCATAGTGAATGGCCCTCACACACCCACTAAAATTATTGATGGTGTGGAATCAGCCAAATCCGAAAAAGAGTGGGATGAGGTTGATAAGAAAATGGCCCAATTAAATGCTAAAGCTATGAATGTTCTATATTGTGCTCTTGATGCTAACGAATTTAATCATATTTCTACTTGCTTGTCTGCTAAAGAAATATGGGATAGGTTAAAAGTAACCCATGAAGGAACCAATCAAGTAAAGGAGTCCAAAATTAACATGCTCGTGCATAAATATGAATTATTTAAAATGGAGCATGATGAGTCCATAACTGAAATATTTACTCGGTTTACTAATATTATAAATGGTTTAAAGAGTCTTGGTAAGTCCTATACTAACAGTGAGCTTGTAAGAAAGATTCTCAGGTCCTTACCAAGAACTTGAGAAGCCAAAGTGACCGCCATCCAAGAAGCCAAGGACTTGAACGTTCTACCCTTGGAAGAGCTTCTTGGATCATTGATGACTCATGAGCTGAGCATGAAGCAATATCAAGAGGAAGAAGTCAAAAAGAAGAGAACAATCATCCTCAAATCCACAGCTCCACCAAATGAAGAAACTGATGACATCAAAAATGAAGAGCAGGATGAAGAGATGGCACTCATTACCCAAAGATTCAAGAAATTTTTGAGAAAAAGGAAACAAGAGATGAGGAAGAGGCCATTCACAAAAGGGGAACAGAGCAAAGAAAAGGATAAAGACCAACCCCTTATCTACTATGAATGCAAGAAACCGGGACACTTCAAGTCCGAATGCCCACAACTGAAGAAGGGTCCCAAGAAGTACAAGAAGAAGGCCATGATGGCCACTTGGAGTGTGAGTGATGACTCAAGCTCCGAAGAGGAAGACTCGACTGAACAAGCCAACCTGTGCCTTATAGCACATGAAAATGAGATAATTTTTGAAACTCCTAGTGACTTTACATTTGAAGAACTGCATGAAGCTTTTTGTGATTTAGTTGATGAACTAAAAAAACTAGGGATAAAGAACAAAGATCTAAAATCGAAAAATCAATCTTTATTGAAATAAAATGAAAGCATTTCAATTGAAAAATCCTTCCTGCTTCAAGAAAATTAAAGTTTAAAGAATGAAATTGCCAAGCTAAAACCATTAGTTGAAAAATTCACCTTGAGTTCAAATAAACTTAATATGATTCTTGAAAATCAAAAGGCCATGTATGATAAGGCTAGACTTGGCTATAACCCCCTGAAGAAACAAAAGTATCTAAAAAATTTCTATGTAAACTCTTCAAATAAAAAGTTTTCTAATATTACTTGCTTCAAATGTGGTAGAGTAGGACATAAGTCATACACTTGCTTCTCTAACAAATCTGCAAACTCAAATGTAAAGAAAATATGGGTTCCAAAAGGAACCATTATGACTAACCAAAAAGGACCCAAGAGAGCTTGGATACCTAAAACAAAAACTTGACTTTTGCCTGCAGGTGTGTCTAGCATCCCAAGGAGGAAACAGGAAATGGTATCTTGATAGCGGATGCTCGAGACACATGACTGGTGATGAATCTCAATTCATCACTCTTGATGCTAAAAATGGAGGAATGGTCACCTTTGGAGACAATGGTAAAGGAAAGATCATCGGTATAGGTAACATTGGTATCACTCCCTCCAAATACATTGAAAATATTTTGTTAGTAGATGGTTTAAAGCATAATTTACTAAGCATTAGTCAATTTTATGATAAAGGATATAAAGTTATTTTTGAATCTTCTGTTTGCATTGTAACTAGTCCTATTAATGATGGCATTAAATTTGTTGGACATAGACATGATAATGTTTATATGATAGATTTGAATGATCTATCCAAGATAAACATGCAATGCCTAGTATCTTTAAATGCCAAGATTAATGAGACTAGTTGGCTTTAGCATCGTAGGCTTGCTCATATTAGCATGCATTCACTTTCAAAATTAATTAAGAAAGAATTGGTTCTTGGTTTGCCAAAATTAAATTTTGAAAAGGATAGAATTTGTGATGCATGCCAACTAGGTAAACAAACAAGAGTTTCATTTAAATCTAAAAATATTGTTTCAACTTCTAGACCTTTAGAGCTATTGCACATGGACTTATTTGGACCTACTAGAACTACTAGTCTAGGAGAAAAATGATATGGTTTTGTAATTATAGATGATTACTCTCGTTTTACTTGAGTTTTCTTTTTAGCACACAAAGATGAAACTTTTCAAGTTTTCACTAAATTTTATCGAAAAGTCACTAATGAGAAAGGGTTTTCAATTCAAAATATTCGAAGTGATCATGGAACTGAATTTGAAAATCAAGATTTTAAAAAATTTTATGATGAAAAAGGAATAGGCCATAATTTTTCTGCACCTAGGACACCTCAACAAAATAGGGTAGTAGAAAGGAAAAATAGAACCTTAGAAGAAATGGCCCGTACCATGCTATGTGAAAGCAACCTTCCAAGATATTTTTAGACGGAAGCAATTAACACTGCATGTTACATCTTAAATCGTGCTTTGATTAGACAAATTTTAAAGAAAACCCCCTATGAGCTTTGGAAAGGAAGAAAACCTAATATTGTATATTTTCATATTTTTGGTTGCCGATGTTTTATATTAAATAATGGTAAAGAAAGACTTGAAAATTTTGATGTAAAATCAGATGAAGCAATCTTTCTTAGTTACTCCTCCACTAGTAAAGCTTTTAGGGTTTTTAACAAAAGAACCTTAGTAGTAGAGGAGTCAATACATGTTGTCTTTGATGAATCTAACGATCTTCCTTCAAGGAAGAATGAAGGTGTTGATGATGCAGACCCTCTTATAGAAGGAATGAAGGAGATCACTCTGAAGGATTCAATAATTCAAGATGATGAGGAACATGAAGACAAACAGGATGAGGAAGGTGAAGAACATCAAGACAACCTCAAGGTACAAATGACCTACCTATAGAATGGAGGTATGTTCACAATCACCCTAAGGAGCTAATTATTGGTGATCCTATGCATGGGGTAAGAACTCGTTCTTCACTTAAAGATGTATTTAATCATTGTACTTTTGTCTCTCATCTTGAACCAAAAACTATTGAAGAAGCTGAAAATGATTATAATTGGATTAATGCAATGCAAGAGGAACTTAATCAATTTGAAAGAAATAATGTATGGACTTTAGTATCAAGACCTAAAAATTATTCAATAATTGGCACAAACTGGATCTTTAGGAACAAATTAGATGAACATGAAAATATAATAAGAAATAAAGCAAGATTGGTTGCTAAAGGTTATAATCAAGAAGAAGGAATTGATTTTGATGAGACCTTTGTACCTGTTGCTAGATTAGAGGCCATTAGACTTCTACTTGCATATGCTTGCTTTATGAAATTTAAATTATTTCAAATGGATGTCAAAAGTATATTTTTGAATGGATATATTGCTGAAGAAGTCTATGTAGAATAACCCCCAAGTTTTAAAAATCATGCTTTTCCTAATCATATTTTTAAATTAAATAAAACTCTATATGGTTTGAAACAAGCACCTAGGGCTTGGTATGATAGGCTAAGTAAATTTTTACTAAATAATAATTTTTTAAAAGGTAATGTAGACACAACCCTTTTCATTAAAAGAAATCAAAATGATATATTAATTATACAAATATATGTTGATGACATTATTTTTGGGTCTACTAATGAATCTCTTTGTCAAGACTTTGCTAAGCTCAAGCAGGGGGAGTTCGAGATGAGCATGATGGGAGAACTTACATTCTTTCTCGGGCTCCAAATCAAACAAACGAAGGAAGGAATCTCCATCACCCAAAGCAAATACACAAGGGAATTACTCAAAAGATTTGGAATGGAGAACTCCAAAGCAATTGGCACACCCATGAGCCCTTCATGTAAGCTTGACAAGGATGAAGAAGGTAAAAGTGTAGACTTAAAATATTATAGAGGTATGATTGGCTCTCTATTATACTTAACTATAAGTAGACCTGATATCATGTTTAGTGTTTATCTGTGTGCTAAATTTCAATCTAATCCTAAAGAATCTCACTTGAATGCTGTTAAAAGAATCCTTAGATATTTAAATGGTACTCAAACTCTAGGATTATGGTACTCTAAGAACTCATTAATTGATTTAATAGGATATTCAGATGCTGATTTTGCTGGATGTAGATTAGATAGAAAAAGTACTAGTAGAACTTGCCAACTTCTTGGAGTTAACCTAATCTCCTGGTTTAGCAAGAAACAAAATTTGGTAGCATTGTCTACGACCGAGGCCGAATACATTGCAACCGGAAGTTGTTATGCTCAAATCTTGTGGATTAAGCAACAACTCGAAGATTTTGGTATTAAACTTAATGAAATACCCATAAGATATGATAACACCAGTGCCATAAATCTTACTAAAAATCTAATTCAGCATTCTAGGTCTAAACATATTGAAATCAGACATCATTTTATAAGAGAACATGTTCAAAATAAAGATATAATTCTTGACTATGTTTGTACTGAAAAATAATTAGCCGACATCTTTACAAAGGCCCTAAGTGAAGATAGATTCTGTGAAATTAGAAGAGAACTAGGAATTCTTGATCCATCTGCTTAAATATCTCTCTGATTCTAAGGAATCAATGTCAAAAATTCTTTGAGCTCAATTTCCATCATTTCTCTTGGACCTAAAAGCTCAAGATTATCATTCTCACAACTTTTCATAGAGCAAAAATTCTTCTCCCAGAGTTTTGAATTTTTTCAGAATTTATTCATAATTTTTCTAAAATTTTGTGAATCATGAGTTGACCCCCTAGGATCGACCCAATGGCATACTTGCAATTTTCGGCCAACATCTCATGGGTTCATCTCTTTTTGATTAAAAATCCGTTCATGAGCCGACCCACTCCATCTTCATCTTCCTCCCTCCAAAACCCATAGTCCTCTTCTTCTTTCTCTCCAAATCTAAGGTCTAAGCCCAAGATCTTTCTCCCATCACCCCTCCACCTCAAATCGCCCCTTGGGAAAGGAGCTATTCTCATTTTTCTCCCTTGATTGGAGCGGTTGGAGCATGCCCTAGCTTCCACCATTCTCCTTCAAATTGGGGTTTCACTCCTCCAAAATCTCTTTCCATCCCTTAATAACCCTCTACCTCCTCACACATTTGATCTTCCAAGTCTCCTTGCTTGTTCTGGTGGTGAGAATAGCTCCAAAAATGAAACTCCCTCAAAGAAGGAAATCGGTCTGTGAGTTGGAAGAGGGTGTGCGCAGGAAAAGACAAGCTTCTTAGATCTCTTCTGCTTCCATTCCTACTTCAGCATCTGCTCCAGGTTCCTCTCAGTCTCCTCTAAGCCCCAGTAAAATTCCTCTATCTATTAGAAAGGTAGAATCCGGGAAAAATATTGACTTCAAATTTTTTGAAAAAGAGGGGTTCTCTATTGGTTCAAAGATCAAAAACCAAGGTTGGGGATTTTACTGTTCACTTAAAGAAGTTACATATGCGGACTTGGTTAGAGAGTTTTATCTGAATCTGTGCTATAGCAATGGAACAGTAACATCCACTGTTAAGGGTATAGATATCTGTTTGGATCCTGTTATTTTGGGAGAGATTGTTTATTTGCCCTGTGAGGGATACTTAAACATGGAACTCCCAGTGAAGGAAGAAGGAATTAATGTGATTTTAGGAGGAACCTACTTGGGAAGCCTAAATAAAATAGAAGCCAAGATTCTGTCCATTGAAATGAGAATTCTACATCAATTGGTAACAAAACTTTTCTTCCCAAGAAATGGTAGACATGACCTCCTTTCAGGCCAAGACATCTGCATCATGTTTCATGTGATTACCCAAACCCCCCTAAACCTCCCTACATTAATGATAGAAGCTATGAGGGAAATCCTAAATAGATCCAAGGCACATCTACCTTTCGGTATGGCCCTCACATTGGTATTCAGGAAGTTTGGAGTTAGTTTTGAGGGGGAGGCATCAGCTAGGCTCTCTCACTCTGACACCATCAACCAACATACTTTGCACCGCATGGGATTTACTATGACTGATGGTGGTTGGATTAAGGGCGCAGAAGAGAGAGTTGAGGACAGAGCTGAGGAAGAAGGTCCTTCATCACCTCTCCATGACATCAGGGCAGCATCTCCAGATATTCAGTTTGTTTCAGATCCAGAGGCTGGCCCTTCAGAGTCTACCAGGAGGCACACTCCAGTTCAGCAGCCAGACTTAGAGGAGTATTGGAGAGTGGATTTGATTTCTTGAGGAGAGAGATCAGAGGCTCTAGTGAGCATGCATCCACCCAGTTCACTGCACTGCTACAGTCTATTTCGAGAGCTCTGAACCTTCTGGACACCATCAGGCTCTCTCTTGCAGTTTAGTCTGTTGCTTCTCAGCCATCAGGATCATCTCGCCCACCTACTCGTGCTAGCACCTCCACTTGTGGCAGAGACAGACAAGGTAGAGGATGAGTCCTTGGTCATGATCCTTCATCTCCCCACTCTATCTCCAATACATCTGACTCTGATCCATCTAGTCATGAGCTCTACTAGATCCTTGTAGCTAGTCTTGACTTTTGTTTCTTTCTAGGATCTATCTTTTAGGCCATGTAATGATCTTGACTGATTGACTTTTATATTTTGGTATATGTATTGGAACAACTATGATATCAGTCACTTTTTGATTATATATCTACTCTTTGACTTTTAATGTATGACCTTCAAATTGAGTGCATGCTTAAAATACTATGTATTGCTATTTCATATCTATGATATCTAATGATATATTCTTTTATGATTGCTCTATTCAGAGGGAGTAAACATTAATGTTAATAAAATTACTATTAGTAAAAGAAGCTAAAGAAGTAACATTAGTAAAATTAATTCCATCAAAAGACAGAAAAATGTATTCAAAGAAAAAGGGGGAGTAAACAATGCTTTTTTGTTGATGCTGTCAAAAAGGGGGAGAAATTAAAGAATCAAAAGCAGATTAATAAAAGAATTAAAAGCAAAATGAGTAAATTATTAAGCAAAAGCAAATGAGCAAACTTTAAAATTAATTCTTAGACATGCTCTGGTACCAAAATTAAATAATCAAATAAGAATAAGCAAATTTTCAAGATGCTAAGCAATTTGAAAAACAAGCAAATGAGATATTTTTAAATGAGCAATTTTCAAAATTCTTAGGCAAATTCTGCTTTACTCTGATAACACAAACAAATTTTGCTCTGATACCAAAATCACATAATCAAATGAGCAAATTTTTAAATTATTAAGCAATAGGCAAATTGTTTATGAAAATAAGCAACACAAGCAAATGGGCACATGTATCACATGCCAAAAGAATCAATCTTCTTTTCAAGCAAATGCACTTATAAGTAATTTTTAAGTTGGTAGTAAATTTCCTATTTATCTTCAAACTACCTATAATGCATTTCATTCCTTTGAAATTCATGCTTATTGTTTTATATATATGCTTTTGCTCAAATATTTTGTCATCATCAAAAAGTGAGAGATTGTTGCTCCTTGGATTGATTTTGATAATTACAAAGCATTTGAAGGGGTACTAATGATTTTCGTTTGAAAAAGACTTATTGCTCTTCAGGGACAAAATCATAATTTTACAAACCCTGATTTGAAAGCATCAAGTGATAGAACAAAAGATTTATGATCCATTGGTAAAAATTTTATTATTTTTGGACTTGTATTTTAAAAGATATTCATGTTTGAAAAATATGAGTCGACCCATGAGTCGACTCATGACATATGAGATGATTGGCACGCAGAATTTTTGGTCGGCACAGACTTGGCACTCCCTGTGAGTCGACCCATGAGTCGACCCCCAAGGCATGAGTCGACCCATGAGTCGACCTCTGTGGGTTTTGGGCCAATTTTACAGAACCTTGCTTCCCTTTTAGTTTTCTGGTATTTTTCTATAGAGGTCGACCCATGAGTCGACCCCCAAGCATGGGTTGACCCATGAGTTGACCCCTGTGATGGGATTGTTCCACAACAGCTAGTTTTTAACCCATTTTAAGTACTTTTAATGCTCATTTAATGTGGTCTAATGGCCCTATGTCAGCCCAGAATATTTTCCACTATTTCTTGAAGCTATAAAAGGGACAAATAGGTAGGAATCATTAAGAAGAGAGATTTTGAAAAGAGGATTTCAAGCTAACTTTTCAATCCTAAGCAAGAGCTCACTCAAAGCATTCAAGAAGCTTTTAATCCAAGCTCACCAACTCCTCAAGTGCACATTCAAATCTCCAACCACCTTGAGGAAATCAAAAAGAGTCTTCTTCTCTTTGAGTAAAGTGTATTTAAAGCATCATTCGCTCATTAAAGGAGCTTCCTTTGTACTTATTTGTGATATTCATTGTTATACTTTGTTTGAGTTATTGTCTTTGTTTTGGAAGGATTCCAAAACAAGGAAAGGTTGATCTGAACCTTGAATCGAAGTGTATTGGGTTGGCTTGTACCCGAAAAATAAGTGAACTAGCTTGGGATAGCTAGAGTCAGAGTTTTCAACATTTGTATTCGGGTTGAATACAAGTTAGTGGATTGAAATTCCCAAGTAGGAGCTTGGGGAGTGGATGTAGGTGCAAGGTTGGCACCGAACCACTATAAATCTTTTTGTTTGTGTTGTGCCTAATTGCTCTTCTTTAACTCTTCATTATTCTCTTGCATTCTTGCTTTTAGCCATTAGCCTTGAATTAACTTTACTCTCCCTATTTATTTAGCTATTGTCAAATATTTTTCATAAGACATAAGTTAAGCTTAAAATTTTTAGAAACCCAATTCACCCCCCCCCCTCTTGGGTTGCATAGCTGGGCAACAAAAATTCAAATTTCAAATTTTAAATTTCAAATTTTTGAATTTTGAATTTTGAATAACTTTCAAAATTTAAAATTTAAATTTTTGAATTTTAAATTTTAAATTTAAACTTTTAGATTATAACTTAATCTATGCATGCAAATATATATATCATATCTAAGAACCCACTCTGATACCATTTGTGGGAAAATTCAGTGCAGGGGTAAAATGGTAATTTTAAAACTTTTTCAAAATCATGATTTTATAGTGAAAAATATTAATTAATTTAATTAATTAATATAAATTTACTCTACACTAGGATCTAAATATGATATATAGCATGCATGCATTTAAATTTGAAATTCAAATTTGAACAATAAATACTTTATTGTAATGTGTTCAGAACACAATACCTTTGTGTGGGTAGTAGATCGCCGTAATCTGATCATCGTCGGAAGAGTCTGATCATCATGATGCAGTCACACAGTGTGTCTGACCTCTGTAGATCATCCACATGAAGCTTTCGGTCTGATCGACTCCTCACGAGTGCTAGCTCGTTGTAGAGCCCTTTTGATGGCCGATGCTGATCAAACTCCTTCGATCGATGTTTATCGATTCTTTGAATGCTCCGAATCATCAACAGACGTGCTTGAGAGGATGTTGAAGATCTTCCTAAAATTTGGTGGGCTCACGACACTCGTAGCTCACTTTCTCACTTCCCGAACCCCAGGCTAAAACTCTAGGGAACTCACTGGAAATCTTGCACCCACTTTTCTTTCTTTTCTTTCTTTTTCTCTTGGAAGGATATAGACTTCATTCTCATGCACAAGACTTCTCACACCCCAGAATTTTTCTCCAAAAATCTTTTTCTTACATGCCCCACTCTTCTCCTCCTTTTATAACAATATCAAATGTCTTATCCAAAAGAAAGGATAAAGATGAGTAATTGCACATTTGAATTCAAATCAAATTTTGAATTCAAATGGATACCAACTCATCCCTTATCCACTAAAGGCATGAGGTATGGCTTAAATTATGAATGGAGTAATTTCATGAGAAACCTTTTCTCATGTAATAAATGGGGCGTAAAAAAAGAGATAAGGCGCAAAGATTGATTGCCCATTCAAATTCAAACTTTATTTTAAATTTGAATGGCCAACCAATCATTCTTATCCATTCATATGGCACATTAAAGTGAGGCATGGAGAGGGCTTGGCATGAGGAAAAAATTTATGAGAAGTTTCTTCTCATGAATTCAAATGGGTGCAATGGAAGTGAGGTGGCGCATGGAGATTGGGTCAAGGTGGTTTAATTATTTAAACCAACCTAATTGAACCAAATAAGTTAGGTCCAATTAGACTAATTTAAATCCAACTTAATTAGGCTTAATTAGGATCAATAAAATCTTAATCAAATCAAAAATTGACTAAGCCCAACCCCTAATCAAATCAGGGACCAAACCATCTTGACGATTAGGTCAACTCTTAACCTAATCGGGTCAAACCCAACTGAATTCAATTCAATTGGACTTGATCCAAAAATAATTACTCAATCAAATTGAGTTAATTAGTGATCAAATTATTAATTAAATCTCTCATAAATACTGAGTCCAAATCTGATGGGTAATCGGGCATCAGAATTCATCGATATGTAACCCTGATCGAAAAGTCCCAACCAGTGGGACTCTTGACCCCGGTACCCATAATGTGTGGAACTCGTGATCAAAAAATCTTAATTCTTGATCATTAAGTCCCAAACATGTAGGATTCTATATTAGCCATCAGATCAGATAGGAACCTCTAATGTGTGTGACCCCGCAGGTTTGAACCTAAGCCGGTAGCACAGGAACCAATTCCTGTACTAATCGAAGTGACCATCTAGTAATGGTACCCGACATCTGGATAGGTCGAAGAATCGTAATCGCAACACTCAGAACCTACATGAATATGGTTACTGTATAATTCATCCTTTTGACCCCTGTGTTTAGGATAACTCAGGGTTAAACTGTCAACCCTGATCAGATCATCCGAATCGTGCTCAACTCAAACAGTCCTGTGACTCCTCACAAAGACTACCCTGGCCAAGATTTTGCTAAATTGAAATATGACTGTACACAACTCCTAAACTGGAGTGATCAATCCCATCTTGACACACGCACCGACAAGTTAAGTACTTAACTACACCCAGCAGCCTTCCATCACTGAATTAAAAATTTAGGTAGTTCAGTGCCTAAGTGCAGTGAGTTGCTTGCAAGTCACCGTGACGGTCTCAGGTCGGAGGGATATTTATACCCATATTCCATCGGAGCAAATCTTGATAGCAGAAATAGCTCCAGAGTCGGTAATGTTCAGTGCAGATGTACCCTTACATCTCACCTGTATGCCATACCAGTGTCTCCACACTTATTGGTTAAGAGGACAACCAACCTATATGGCACACAATGACCTATGCTTGATAAATATTGTCGTCCTTGGTAACAACATATCATTTGAACGCAAATAGATTTAGGGACTAAACGACAAATCCTCTTTTGTCGAGTCTAAATAGTCCTAAGGACTTCACCACAACATAGGAGTTCATTAGAAGATGAAACATTTTGTGATAAAAAATACCAAAATAATTTTTATTAATTCATAATTCATGTACAAATATAAAAATGAGCACAACCGTCAACAGACTGATGATTGACTTTGGGACACTATTTTCAATATAGATCCCATAAAGAAGAAAGCAAAAAGAGAAAACTTACTTTCTTACAAAATCCTAGATCTTGGAACTTTAGGTGTTGTTGTATATGATGCAAGTTGCGAAGAAGTTAGTTACATCTAATCTTGTTTAATCAAAATTATTTTGATTTAAAATCCTAAAAAGTTAGGATTTGATCTAAAATATTTTATGATTTACATGTGAAAATTATTTTCAAAACCTTAACCATGTTGATGCAAAACTTAATTGAGAATTAAGTATAGAATCGATTAAATCTAAAATTATGATTTAAGATCTAATGATATTTGCATAAAATATGGGGATATGGGTTAGCTTAAATCAGGTCTTCTTAATCAGATTAGACCTAAGGTTAGAATCAAAGAGTTAATGGACTAACTAGAGAAATTGATTAAATCTAATCAAATATTGAATTAGATTAAAATTAGAATTTCTCTAGAACCAATACAATAGTTATAGATGGTCAAGTAGATGTCTTTGATTAGACCAAATGGACCTTGATTATGGCTCAGTGGTTGAACTCAAATTATTAGGTTGGTCAAATCAAATCTAATTAACCAATTGGTGTCTAAGGTTAGTTCGGCATTTTGACCGATGGTTTTTAATTGGAGCAGCTTACCTGGCCATTTCGATGGTGTCTAAGGCAAGCTTAGCAGACCCTCCCATTGATCTCAGTTACCTGATCAATTTGGTGGATTATATCTTGATTAGACCACTAAGTGATTTGAGTTGACCCATGTCATTAAGATTGATCAGTGTGACTGATCTAGGTGCCATTTTAACCAGCATGACTCTGATCCAATTCAATGACTTAGTGAAGTTAGTGGAAAGATTATGGTTTATTGGTTGATCTCTTCTTATCTCTTCTCTAAATTAATTAAATTTTTTAAATTATTAGATTCATAAAATAAGCTAGTTATGGGGATAACTAGATCATAGCCTCCCATTAAGATGAATGATAAAGGGTCCATTAATTCTGATTGACATTGCAAGCACCATCCATCTGACGTTCTCTCTGAATGATAGAATTATCATTTATCATGTGATGACTTTATTATACTATCTGATGATAGTTGGATTGACCGAGCCATCCTCGAGCCTGATCATTCATTAGTTAAAAATACTAAGTAGATTTATGTTAATGGATTGACCTAACTAGAACTTTCAGTAGAGGCCCATCACCTACGAAATAAATTTTGAGATAAAATTAATTACTAAAAATTATTTAGAGAAATAATTTCTTGAGAACCTACTCATAGATGCATATGGGTTGATCGAGCCATTCTTGGGCTTGTATGCAGTCTGCGTGGATTCTAGTACCCACTAAGAAATTAAGATAATTCTTCGGATTGGAGGTAGAGGCTACCAATTCTTAAAATAGTCGGAGAACCTTTAGACTAAAGTTCAAGTCTTTAGGCTTAATCAATTCATAAACATAGAGGTTTTATATTTTTTCTTACAGTTATGGCTAGATGTACGTTGCTTCATTCATTATTTGGCAGTGACTAATTTATAAAACCCAACTTCGATAATTGCTATCGAAAGTTAAAAATAGTTCTAGAGTATGAATGGATCCTACATATGATTATGGATCTAGCACCTGAAGTTTCTACATCAAACACATGTGATGCGATCAAAAATACTTATTAGAAGTGGCCAAATGATCATATCACTGTATGGTGTTATTGAGAATAGCAAAGAACATGAATTTAGTTATAAATTCAATGATGCTCAGTGGGAAAAAATTCTTCAAATATTGAAAGAGTTCTTTCACACCTCTGAAGATGTATCTTCAGTGGAGAATAATTTTTTGAGAAAGAAAAAGAAGGTGCAAGAAAGTCATGCTTGGGCTGAGGAGCTCGAATTGACAAAAGAGTCTAAGGTTAACCTAGTCTGATAGAGTTTTTTGATCCGAACAGGCTAAAGAAGAGAAATCAGCAAAAGGTTGCTGGACAAGGTACTTATATGATAACACCTTGTGATTTCTCTATCCATGACACTACTACCTGGGTATTGGATATCAGAAATCTATGCAAATTATTGCAATGACTTCAGGATAGTAGAAAGATTGAAAATAGCAAGAGCTTCATGAATATTGGGGTTGAAAGTTATGTTTCAATCCTGATTTTAGGAATCATCGAGCTTATTTTCAATTCCAACAATGTAATTTCAGTAATTATCACTACTATCTAATGATTTTATGATTTCATTATGAATGATGTCAAAATCATGTAGACAACTAAGAAATGATATTTATGAATAGTAATAGCTTGTTAGTGTAATGTACACAACAAACAAATCCTAAAGTAGATAATATCACTATTGGGTTTCGGTGAGACAGCGAAAGGGTTAGGTGTTTAAAATTTTCATTCAAAACATCCAATGCACCGGAAGCCCTAATGCCCAGAAATTCTTGACTATAATAAATAAACCATAATAAATATAAATTAAGATAAAAAGAATACCTATAGTGCTAATCCTAATTTTCACAAGATGTCCAAGTGTCCGCCCTCCAATGATGATCCACACGAAAATTGAACCAAAGACAGCGCTCCTTCTTCAACTTGCTTCAAGAGTTCTAGCCCCTAGAACTCGACTAGCCTCGTACCGATTAAGTTTCTTCAAGAACTTGACCTCACCCTCTTAGAACCTCCTCTGGATTTTTGATTCTCCTTCTTTAAGACCCTTACAACTCTTGTTAGGATCAGATAAGGCTTTGTCTTAAATCCCAAAGCCTTGTCCTAAAACTAAGATAGGTTGTAAGAAAGAAAGGAGAGCAACAGGAGAGAAATTGGAAACCCCTCTTAGATTCATCGGATACCCAGTGCCCAAGCTTATTTATAGCCACTAGAGGGATGCCAAAAGAGAGAGACATGCCTTATCCAAAAGGCATATCTGATCTGATTATCAGAGATAAGAGTTCCTTCAAGCAGAAGGACTCTTATCCATGATACGTTGATCAGCACCCAGGTCTGTGCGCGTGCAACCAAAGAAGGGATATTTTCACATCTCTTCTCAAATCAAAAAAATCTTCAAAAATTTATATGGATTGAAGATTCAATCTAAATTCTAGAAAACTAAAAGTGGTGATAAAATTCTCATTAAAGGATGCTATCCTCGCACCTCTTCATGCAAGTGCTGATCACCTCGCACGTAGGCATCAGGACCGACTTATGGCATCCGTTTGGCATCTAGATAAGTCTGAAAAAATTCCAAAAAAATTATAAAAAATATACTATGAAGATTAAAATGTTATCATCAAAAATCATTCCAATCTGAAAGTATTTGATTAGGATAAAAACTCTCCAAATCATGAAGAGATGCGATGCTTTTGCGCACGCATGCGAGACATCCTTCTTTTTCCAATTTTTTCTCTACCCCATAAATTCTAAAAAAAATATATCTCATACTTTGAGACATGCATCAGAGAATGAAGGGTGATGTGAGCTACTACACATAATTTAATTCAATAAAAAAATAATTTTTTTCTTCTACCCATGCCAACACTTGTAGGCAGAACCTATTTTACACCAAGAGTCTACCACAACTTGGACTCTTCATATTTGGTGTTAACATAGGATGTGGTGCCCCAATTTGGATTGCTACCAGGTATCATGATCTGACCCAAATGTCTACCAAATTGGGCTAGCTAATTAGCAAGGAATGGGACCAAATTGGACTCCAAAGGAGCAAGGGTTTCCACACGTGCTAGCATGCTTATCGGAACCCTGATTGAATCCAAAATTTCAATCAACCTTTTTCAAAAGGATCCTTGGCCAAATTCTATATGTGTGTGACCCATTACATTCCACATCTAGTCGGTAGTAGGTTCGGATATAAGTTGACCAAATTTGATTAGATTTCAATCTAATTGATTTAGGTCCATTCGAGCTAACCCGAGCTCAATAATTAGAATCATTTCTAATTGGCAATTGAATTAAACTTTTTAATTTGGTCAAAAATCTACAAGTCAAGATTGATGTCTAGCAATGTATCATGACTACCTAAAAGATATAGAATTTGATAAAAATATCAAATCTACCCTTCAGTGGCAAATTATCATGCAATTCAATCCTTCGATCATCCTTGCACCCTGAATATATTCATGAGTATGGAATCATGTAAACTCAAACACATATTCATATCGATTCTCGATTAACCAATGATGACTCCAATGAAGAAGCTTAAAAATTCTTTCTAATCTCTTTCCTGCTTTTGGTCAAAAAATTTTTCTTGAGTCATCTAGGATTGAGAATACACAGGATGCGATCTCCTCTTATTAGGAGTGATTGATTCTATGTTGACCTACTCACAACCTCCATACACACTCCATCATATCCAAAACACCCCGTATATATCTTAATGTCATGCCTGGATATGAACCAAAATATGGATTCATGTGCACAAGATTCTATGGTGGCCTCAGGTCTAAGGATCACTTGCACAACTCCCACTTAGAGAACCATCTTTAACATGCAAATAAGGCTTCCATAAAGTGTTCTCTTTCATCGAGTCAATTCAGTGGACTCATTTCTCAAATGAGCACCCACATCCTTATATTAGTGTCTCACACAAGTGGCTAGTGAGATCTGCCACCCTCTACATTGAGCATACATAAGATGTACCAGTCTATCTGGAACATTGATCTCTGACTCAATGCTCCTACAATCAGAAATATTTAATATTAAAATTTTAGGATTTTAGGTCTCACTAGCATAACCAATTCATGTCTCCTAAAATCATTATCCTAATCTTTGGGGTTCATCATAATCTTAAACATAATAAGATGCAGCTAATATGATGAATCAATGCCTCAAATAATAATAAATGTCATTTCATGAGTTGAAAAATTATAAAGAAAGTTCCATCACAACATACTTGCGATTGGCTTATAGGACACTTTTCTTTCAATCTCCCACTTGCACTAAAGTTAATCGCCTTTATATCTTATACAATCATGATGATAATCATATAGTTGCTGTGGTATGGCCTTAGTGAATGGGTCTGCTGTATTGTTCTTTTTGTCTACTCGTTTAAGGATAATATCTTGTCTCTAATGAGATGAAAACGTCTAAGGATGTGCTTGGATCTATAATGAGACCTAGGTTCCTTATCTTGAATAATGGCCCCAGTGTTATTACTCTAGAATGACACTTGTCCTTCAATCTTAGGAATGACTCTTAAATCTATGATGAGTTTCTTCATCCAGATAGCTTCCTTAATGGCTTCACTAGCAGCAACATATTCTAACTCAGTAGTTGAGTCAGCTACTATCTATTACTTGAAACTCTTCCAACTCACTACCCCATCATTTAGGATAAATACATACCCTGATATTGACTTGTTATCATCTACTTTTCAATTATCCTTCCTTGGATCAGCCTGAAATCTACTAGCTATGCCCAAAGCATAAGCTACATCAGGCTTGGTACATAGCATGACATACATAATTGATCCCACAGCTGAAGCATAAGAGATTTTATTTATCTTTTTCCTCTCTTCTGGTGTCTTAGGATACATTCTCTTAGAGAGACGTATATCATGACTTGTAGGTAGGTAACCTCTTACTTGCCTCCATATTAAATCTCTTTAATATGAGATTTATGTACCGTGATTGGGATAAACTTAACATCCTTTTAGATTTATCTCTATAGATCTTTATATCCAGTATATAGGATGCTTCACCCAAGTCTTTCATGAAAAACTTATTCAATAGCTAAGTCTTGATCAATTGCATCATTGGGATATCATTCCCAATGAGCAGTATGTCACCAATGAAGGAAACAGATCTAGAGTTTCAGGGTTAGATCTTGAAACTTTTTCAAGATCAGGCAGCGAAAGACTAAAATAAATTAAAATTTATCTTATAAAATTAGAGAATCTCTAGATCTAAGATTCTATTATATGATTATTACATGGTATTAAATCAAAAATTAAAATATAAAGAGCAAGAACTACATGTTGATCATATCAACATGTTTCTATACTACATCTAATGTATATAAAATATAATAGATCAGATCTATTACCTTATGTAAGATGTTCTAATTTTGTTGATCTAGACTTGAGGATGATGTTGTGAGCCTCACATATGTTCGGCCTCTAGGAGTCATCCACATGAGCTCATGAATCACGATCAGAAGTCCTGGTCCAGGAAATCAGCATAGTATGCTAGTACTGTGCTGATCCTTCTTCGATGGTCGATCAGATGCCTCCTTCTTCTTGATTTGGACTCTTACAAAGATGAAAAGTAGGAGAAAAAGTTTTAGATATGAAACACTCTTAGAAAACTTACAGATGGAGGAAGAAAAGAAGTAAACTCAGCAATCCTAGAAGAAGACCCTCTTCTTCTTCTCTTTGCTCTAACCCAGACACTTAGTTTTGTGTCTTTTATATCTCCATGCCCCAACACTCTTTCTCCTTGATTTTCACAAGCCCTAAAAAACTCTTAATTCTCTATAATCCATAAAAATTTAAAGAATAGATTCATCTTAAATAATAAGATATGAAGAATCCTTTTCTGGGTCAAATATCTAGTCAAGAAAAATCCAAACAGGGCAAGACAAGGGGTGTCCAACTCATGGGTGCCCCCTCTTTCTTTTTCTACCATGGATCACCAGAAAAATGCATACAATATATTCCATAAAATCCATAAAAATCTCAAAAAAAATTTAGTTAAAATTAGTGCTATAAGGAAAGAGTTTTGGTTTCTTAAAATTCTATCTCGTAGAATTTGAAATCCAAACTAATTCTTACTTTGACTTGGTCCACAACCACATTTCATGTAAGAGAGAAAGAGTGAAAAGCTTTGGACATATGTGAAGGCCTGGGAGAGAAGGTTTTGTCACACAAAATAAGAGATAGTGGGCGTAGGATGCTAAGGTGGTGCAAGGTGGAATCCTAGTCTTACTAGGATAAAATCTATGACTTGTTCAAATTTGGTTTCTCGAACCAAATCAAATCAAAACCAAATAAATCTAATTAAAATAGGTCTTAACCTAATTAAAAATTTTATTTAATTAGATTAAATTAGATTTAAATTTAATTTAATTTTTTAATCAAATTAAAAATTAGGTTGACCCAAGTCCTAATTGAACTAAGACTAGTTTTTCCTTGCACTTGGCTTATCCAATAAACCAATTGAACTTGATCCAATTAAGCCCAAACTAAATCTAATTAAATCATATTCAATTAGACTTAATCTCAGTCCATTAGCTTAATCAAATTAAGCTAATTTGCAATCAAATTGCTATTCAATCCTCCTGCAACATTTGCACTAGGTTAAATTTTAATCGTATTGATCGTTTAACCCTAGAATGATTCTTAATCGTTGATCAATCATCTAATCAGATCATGAACTCTAATGTGTGTGACTCATATGTCTGAACCTTAGTCGATAATATAGAAATAAATTTTTGTACCAATCGAAGTGACCATCTAGCAATGGTACCCGACGACTGGATAGGTTGAATGTGTAGAACAACATCCTTAGAATCTATGCGGATATAGTTTTCATATAATTCATCCCCTTAATCAAAATGCTCATAGGACACCTCAAAGTTCAACTGTCAACTTTGATCAGGTTGTCCATATTGTATTTCAAAATATCAAATCTATCTGATGGATTATCCTGACCAAGGTTTTGCTAAATTGAAATACAGTGACTTATTCTTCTCCAACTCTTGGAGTGGTCAATCCCATCTTGATCACACTCTGACTTCGCAAGTATTTGACTGTGCCCAAAAATCTTCCATCACTGAGTTAAAAATTCAGTTAGTCTAGTACCAAAGCACAATGAGTTGCTTGCAAGTCACTGTGGCGATCTCAGATCTAAGGGACACTTATACCTATGTTTCATCAGAGATATTCTCGACAGTAGAATGCTCTGGAGTTGGTCACATTCAATGATGATGTACCCTTACATCTCACCTGCATGCCATACCAATATCTCTACACTTCTTGATTAAGAGGACAACCAACCCATATGGCCTACAGCAACCTATGCTCGATAGAAGCTGTCATCCTTATTAACAGCCTATCATTTGGTTGTGAACAGTTTTAAGGATTAATCGATAAATCCTCTCTTTATCGAACCTAAATAGTCTTAAGGACTTCATCACAACAATGGAGTTCATTAAAAGATATAATCTTATGATGAAAATATCAAAAATATATTTTATTTATTAATAAATTAATTACAAAACAAGGTTTCTCAACCGTTAATAGGTTGATGATTGGCTTTTGAGATATATTTTCCAACAACTCCCACTTGTCCTAAAGCCACTCGGCACAGTATCTAATACTCATCTTCGACTTATGGTTGTCGAACTCCTATATCGTCAGGGCTTTAGTGAAGGGATCAGCCAGGTTCTCCTTTCCATCAATTTTTTGAAGGTCGACGTCACCTCGATCCACGATCTCCCAGATTAGGTAGAAGTGGCACAAAATATGTTTCATCCGCTGGTGTGCTTTGGGTTCCTTCGCCTGAGCTATGGCACCAATGCTGTCACAGTAGAACAGGATTGGACCATCGAGGGAGGGTGCTACTTCGAGCTCGATGATGAATTTTCTCGGTCACACAGCTTCCTTCGCAGCATCCGATGCTGCGATGTACTCCTCCTCACAAACAAAGTCTGCCATAGTATGCTGCTTGAAACTCTTCTATCAGATGGCTCCACCATTCAAAGTAAAGATATAACCCGACACGCTTCCACTGTCATCATGGTCAGATTGAAAGCTGGAGTCTGTGAACCCCACAAGTTTTAGATCTGACTCGCTATAAACCAACCATTGGTCCTTAGTATTTCTCAAATACTTAAGGATGGCTTTAACCACTTTCCAGTGATTTTCTCCAGGATCAGATTGGTATCTACTCACTACTCCTAGTGAGTACGCCACATCTGATCTTGTACATGTTATGACATACATGATAGATCCCACAGCCGAAGTATATGGGACTCTACTCATACACTCTCTCTCTTCAGGAGTTATCGAACAATCCTTCTTAGAGAGAGAAATTTCATGGCCTAACGGTAGATAGCCCTTCTTGAAACTCTCCATGCTGAACTTCTTCAGCACAATATCTATATACGTGCATTAGGATAACCCAAGCATCCTTTTAGATCTATCCCTATAGATCTTTATCCCTAGAATGTAGGATACTTCACCCAAGTCTTTCATGGAGAACTACGATGACAATCAAACTTTTATTCTCTGTAGTGTGGGGATGTCATTCTCGATTAAGAGAATGTCATCCACGTACAAGATAAGAAATACCACAACTGGATCATTTGTCCATTTATAGATGCAGGGCTCTTTTCCATTTTTAACGAAGCCATACATTTTGATCACCTTATCAAAATGCATGTTCCAACTCTGAGAAGCTTGCTTCAATCCATAAATGAATCTTTGAAGCTTGCACACCTTGGACTCATCTGTGGATGTAAACCCCTCAGGTTATATCATATACACCTCTTCGGTCAGCTCTTCATTCAAAAAAGTTGTCATTGCATCCATCTGCCAGATCTCATAATCTAGATGGACAGCTATTGCAAGTATTATTCGAATGGATTTGAGCATTACCATAGGGGAGAACGTCTCGTTATAGTCAATACCATAATGTTGACGATACTCCTTGGCAACCAGACGGGCTTTATAGGTCTCCACCTTTCCATTTGCACCCCTCTTCCTTTTGAAGACCCATTTACACCCAATGGGTTTAACCCCTTCAGGTGGGTCAACCAATGTCCATACATCATTGATCTTTATGGACTCCATTTCAAATTTTATGGCTTCAAGCTATTTCTCAAAATCAGGTCTCTGTATTGCATCCATATAGGTGATCTGATCCTCATTGTTCTCATCGAGTTCAATGGGATCACTATCCAGGACCAAGAAATCATAGTATCTGTCTGGCTAACGTGATACTCTATCAGATCGCCTTAATGGTGCAGGTACATTGGGCTTCGAATATGATCTAATCAAATTCAACTCAGATTTAGCTATTGGTGTCGGTCCTTCTACTTGTTGAACTTCATCAAGTTCAACCTTAGAGGCAATGATTCCTTTACATCCTTTGGTCTCTTTGGGATACTTTATGAATGTGCATTTGTCAAACCTAGCTCCAAGTTTATCTATAACTAATCGTTTGACATAGGTCGGGCACCCCCAAACCCTAAGGTGTAAAAGTGCTGACTTACGTCCTATCCATATCTCATATAGAGTCTTAATTACAGACTTACTTGAAATCCTATTTAACAGATAATAGGTCGATTCGAGTACATATCCCCAGAAGGATATCGACAAGCTGGCAAAACCCATCATAGATCGGATCATGTCTAACAGAGTCCGATTTCTCCTTTCAAACACACCATTATGCTGTGGTATTCCTGAAGGAGTCCATTGGGAGAGAATCTCATTCTCTTCAAGATATGTGAGAAACTCATCAGAAAGGTATTCTCCTCCTCGGTCAGACCGAAGAGTTTTAATACTCTTCCTAGTTTGTTTTTCTACTTCACTTCAAAATCATTTGAATATTTCAAATGAATCCAACTTATGTTTTATCAGATAGACATATCCATATCTGGATAGATCATCCGTGAAAGTGATAAAGTAAAAATATCCATCTCTAGCACTTGTGCTCATGGGACCGCATACATCATTATGTACTAGGCCCAAAAGCTAAAAGCTCAGTAGCTCTCTCACCTTTTTCAGTAAAAGGTGACTTGATCATTTTATCAAGAAGATAGGACTCACAGGTTGGAAGTGATTCAGAATCACTGACTTTGAGGATTTTCTCTTGAGTCAACCTGTTTATCTTGTTCTTATTTATATGACCTAGCCTACAATGCCATAAGTAGATATCTGATATACTATCTAATCTAGGGTGCTTGCCAGTAGAATAGACTACGTTAACAGGTTGTGATAACATATACACACCATTGTTCAAATATCCACAAAAAATAGTAACACCATTTATAATGATATTACAAACTTATTTCTTTATTGAAATTTCATAATCATTTTTGGCCAGAAGACCTACAGAAATAATATTTAAAAAGAAACTAGGACAGAAATGACAATCATTAAGAACAACGGTATGGGACTCAAATACAAGTTTCAAGATTCCTAATGCTAGAACTAGAACTAATCTTCTATCTCTAACGTTCGAAACCTCTCACCTTGCTTGAATCTCCTACTGACCTACAACCCCTGCAACAAATTGCAAATATAGTAAGGGCTATCGGTATTCAATACCCAGTCAGTTATATCACAAATAGAGAAATTACAAGGAGTTATCATATAAATACCTTGCCCAGCAACAGCTTACTTCTTTCTCTACCTGTTCGGGTCTAGGAAGGCAATGTACTGAGGACAGTTCCTCTTTCAGTTCCCCCACTTCTTGCAAAAGAAGCATTCAGCTTAACTCTTATCAGGCTTGATCTTTTTGGTCTGGTCCTGTACTGATGTTCCAGCCTAAACTTACACCTTCTTCACTTTCTTCTTCTTGTTCTTCTTTCCTTTCTTAAAGGGTCAAGAACCAGAAGATGAACCTCCCACTAAGTTCACTGACTCCTTGTAGAGTTGGTGATCCTTCTCAAAGTTCTGAAGCAACCCCAGTAACCTGTGGTAGTTTACTTCAGGCTTTGTCATTCTATAATGAGTGAGGAATGGGAGATACGACTTGGGTAGTGAGTTCAGTATTGCATCTTTTTCAAGCTGCTCATGCAGGGAAAAGCTGAGCTTGCTCAAATACTCCATCAGCTAGATCATGTACAATACATGATCAGTGACAAAGACACCACCCGTATTTTGGCGTTAAAGATGACACAACTAGTCTTGTGCCTCTCCACATCATCGGGTGTGCCAAAGGCATCCTCCAATACTTGAAGCATGTCCTTTGGCTGAGCCATCTCAAATCTGCGACTAAACTTGTTGCTCATGGCAACCAGCATGATGCAGCACATCGTGGTCCGGTTACTGAGCCACTTCCGATAAATATCTCTGACTGTTTCATGTGCATTGGCAGCTGGCTTCTTAGGTGCAGGATCTGTTATCACATATAAGATCCATTCATGCTCCAGGACTATTTTCAACTTTTAGTACCAGCTACCGAAGTTGGGTCCCACCAAATTTTTATTATCCAACAATGATCGAAGCGATAGGGAAGTGGCCATATCTGCACAAAGAAAAATCTTAACCTAATTAGTAATTGATTCATTAAACCTAAAGATTTGGACTTTAATCAAAAGGTTTCTCCCACTATTTTATTCGAATTGGTAGCCTCTACCTCCAATTTGAAGAATTATCCTAATTTCTTAGTGGGTACTAGAATCCACTTAGACTGCACATAAGCCCAACTTTAGTTGGCCAACCCATATACATCTAAGGATAGGTTCATAACAAATTATTTTTCTAAATAATTTTTAGTAATTTTAATTTTGTCCCAGTCTCTAATCAGTAGGCTTTGGCCTCTACTGAAAAGGTCTGGTTAGGTCTAACCATTAACATGACCATACTTGGCCCATCTAGCCAATGAATGATTAGGCCCAGCTATGGTTGGCTAACCTGACCACCATTTAGAAAGATGCAGTCAAAAAATCATATTATGAATGATAATTCCATCAGTCGATAAGCACCAAACCTTTGGGCCTCCAATGATTATCCAACTGATAGATCCATTATCATCCACTTAATAGAAGACTATGATCTAGTTATCATCATAACTGTTGGTGCAAAAATCTGCTTGCGCCGGAGAAGCTGGAGTCGAGGAAGTCGCGGTCGCCGTCGAGACCTGCAAGAAAAGTCTAGACCGGAGGTGGGGTTGCTTCGGCAAGACCCTCCGATGCTCAAGTCAGTTCTCTGCCTCAACAAGAATGGAGTGTTCGAACGGAGAATTTAGCAGAGTTTTAGGTAAAAACTAGAGCTTATCGAATAACGTATCTGGGGCCCCCCTTTTATAGACGGAGGGGCAGTAGCCTGATAGCGACATCTGTAACCATTTGGTGGTGGACTGCCAAGGGTCAGGCGGAGTTTGTTGCGCAGAGTAGTGGAGTGGACTCGTGGCTATCACCGGGGCGTGCCACGTGGGGTCTGCCGCGGGGAGTGGAGCGGTGTCCGTTGTCGTGACTTGCCAGCGGATGGGAGAATCGTGCGGTATCCGTCGCAGGAAGTGGAGCAGGATCGTGGCCGTTATTGTGGCCTGCCAAGGAGTAGTGGAGCTACGCGGAATCCATCGTAGGAAGTGGAGCAGAGCTGCGACCGTTACTGCGGCCTATTAGGGAGTGATGGAGCTGCACGGAATCCGCCGCAGGAAGTGGAGCAGGATCATGGCCGTTATTGTGGCCCTCCAGGGGGCGCAGATCCATCGACTGGAGTTCGACAGCGGTCGGAGTCCGGCCCCCGTAGGGGTCCGGGTGGAGTCCTCCTTGAGGTTGGGGTCGTGGGTGGAGCCCGGCTCCCGTGGGAGTCCGGGCGGAGTCCTCTCGGAGTTGAAGTCGTGGGCGGAGCCCGGCTCCCGTAAGAGTCCGGGCGGAATCCCCTGCAATCAAAATCAGATGTGAAGTCCGGCTCCCGTAGGAGTCCGGACAAGGCTTACCGGCAGCTGATGTTGAGAATGGAGCCCGGCTCCCGTAGGAGTCCGGACGAAGTCTACTTGCGGTTGAAGTTGTTGGCGGAGTTCGGCTCCCGTAGGAGTCCGGACGAAGTCTGCTTGCGGTTGAAGTTGTTGGCGGGGTCCGACTCCCGCAGGAGTCCGGACGGAGTCCGTCTGCAGCCGCTGGAGTCGAGGATGAAGCCCGGCTCCCGTAGGAGTTCGGGCGAAGTCTTCCTACAATTAAAGTCAAAGGCGAAGTCCGGCTCCCGTAGGAGACCAGACAAGGCTTACCGGCAGCTGATGTTGAGGATGGAGCCCGGCTCCCGTAGGAGTCCGGGCGGAGTCTGCTTGCGGTTGAAATTGTTGGCAGAGTCCGACTCCCGTAGGAGTCCGGACGGAGTCCGTCTGCAGCCGCTGGAGTCGAGGACGAACCTCGGCTCCCGTAGGAGTTCGGGCAAAGTCTTCCTGCAATTAAAGTCAAAGGCGAAGTCCGGCTCCCGTAGGAGACCAAACAAGGCTTACCGGCAGCTGATGCTGAGGATGGAGCCCGGCTCCTGTAGGAGTCCAGGCGGAGTCTACTTGCGGTTGAAATTGTTGGCGGAGTCCGGCTCCCGTAGGAGTCCGGGCGGAGTCCCCCTTGAGGTTGGAGTCGTGGGCGGAGCCCGGCTCCCGTGGGAGTTCGGGCGGAGTCCTCCTGAAGTTGACGTTGCGATCGGAGTCCGGCTCCCGTAGGAGTCCAGACGGACCTCCTGGAGCTGATTCTGCTGAGGACTTCGGCTGTGGGTATTTTATATCCAACACCAGTCCCCCTACTTCCGAGTTTGAATTTCAAACGAAGGAAGTACAGAGAGAGAGGGGCACAGCCAAAACCATCCCTTCGAATCCTGCGCACTGCCGCCCCCAGATATTTTGGCATTAAATGTGCGCGTGCTGGAGTCTTTTCGGATCGGGGCGATACGAAGCGACCCTTCGAAATTCTCACCGATACACTGGCCCAGGTACGGTGCCATAATGGCCCTACTGATTCATCAGCCGCTTTTAGCCGCCTGCCAGGGGGGAGTGGGACACGTGCCGGGTGTGGACTGGCTTGGGGGGGATTCATGATCATTATGGCGCCAGATCCCAGGGTCTATTTAAACCCATCCTCCCACCTTTAGGTGCCCTATTCCATTCCAGAGTTCCTACCAGTGTCTGCCTTCTCTTCGAGAGCCCTGTTTCAGTGGGCATCTCCTCGAGCCGTAGGTGTCTTCCAAATCATCTCTGTTTTCGTCCCTCTGATCCCTCAGAGCGATATAGGTTAGTTCCAGCACCTTCATCCTTCTTTCCACCGCCTAGGGACTTCTTCTCTATCATTATTTTTTTGCCTCCCTCCGAGTTAGTTTCCTGTGGCCTCTCGTCCCCCCTTCTGTCCGTCTTCTTAGGGACCTTTAGAGCCCCCCTTCGAAACTACCCGAAATATCTTCTGGCTCTTCTGCTCCCTGCAGTTCTGGGAGCTCTTCCGCCTCAAACCCCCAGGTCCCCGGCTCTGTAGACGAACCTGCGTCTGGGGCTGGGCTCCGCCCGATTTTCACGCCGGGCGCCATTCCATGTTCCCTGACCTCGGAGGAACTCCTTCTGATAAGGGTTCAGTATGGAGTTCCTCCGGAGTACGACCTGGAGCTGCCTGACCCTTCTGACCGGGCCAGCACTCCCCCTTTCGGTCATTTTTGTCTGTACCAGGAAGGATTCCATGCCGGACTCCGGCTTCCGCTTCCTTCCTTTGTTGTTGCCCTCTTCCGCTTCTTAGACATCTCCTTGGCTTCCGTGGCCCCGAATTCTTTTAGGTTCTTGATAGGATTTCTCTCCCTCTGCCACGTAGTCAAGGTCCAACCGTCTCTCTCCTTGTTTAGGCACTTCTATACCTTCAAGCGCCATCCTTCGGTGAAGGACTGGTGGTACTTCTCCCCCCAGTTCGGCAAGAAGGGGTTGCTGAAAGGCGCCCCTTCTTCGATCCACAATTGGAAGGAGAAATACCTCTTCGTCCACTGCCCGACCCTGAGACTGGGCCTGCCCCCTTGGGGCTCTCTGAGGGATTCTGTCCGCCGGGCCCCTAGCCTGGGGGAGGATGACCTCCAGGCTGCCCGAAAGCTTCTAGCTTACTCCGCTCCTTCCCTTCCCAATCTTCTGAGGGAGCAATTTCTTTTCAACATCGGCCTGAGTCCCCAGGATCCAGCGAGTATTCATCTTTTACCCTATCTTCTCTTTTCACGCCTTTCTTCTTTTTCTTTCTTCCTCCTTCTCTCTCTCTTTCCTCCCTTCTTTTCTCTCTTCTTTCTCTCTCTTTTTTTTTTTTTTTTGACTGATTGGTTTACTTCTTTTTCTTCCTTCCCTTTTTTTTTTCTCTCTCTTTTTTTTTTTTTTTTAGGAATGGATGCCGAAGCAGCGCGGATGCTAGCCAGGGGCCTTCGGGCCCACAAGAGAAAGGGCGCTGCGACCTCCGGATCGGCGAAGAGGGCCAGGGCGGAAGAGTCGAGCTTAGCTGCACCCATCCAGGCGGCCCCGGCCATTGACATTCCCTCGGATGCCGAGCCAACGGCTCCCCTGGCCTCCTCGAGGAGTCCGCCGACTGGGGCCCCCATTTCGGGGGTCCGCCCCACGGAGGCGCCCGTCGTGGGGTGAAGAAGGAAATCGATGGCCCGCAGGGCGAGTAGCTGTCGAACTGCTGCGGACGAGTCCCTCTGCTCCGAAGAGGGGTCGGAGAATCCCTTCAATGATAGGGACTTGATCAGGCGGCTGATCGACGGCTGCATTCTGCCCGACGTCGTTGAGAAGATCGACCGTACCGATCCTGAGCAGCGGGCCTGGGACTCTTTGGGGTCCTTTCATGAGGTAAGCGGACCTTCATTTACATGGCTATTCGGCCTTTGTTCTAATTCCCTAGCCGCCTTTGCAAATTGGGCACCAGCTCCTCACCTATATCGAGGCAATGAGCCACACGAGGAGGGACATCCTCCAGGTGGAGGAACGCTGTCAGGCCGAGGTCGCTCGCCTCCAAGCAAAGACGGCTGAAGTAGCCGCCCTCCAGGAGGCCCTGGAAAGAGAGAAGCGAGCCTGGGAGGAGGAGAGGCAGATCTTGGAGGAATCGGCGAGGAAGGCGGAGGCCGAGGTCGCCAACTTGGTTGAGCAAACTTCGGCCCTGGTCTCGGAGGCTAGAGCCCTTGCGATAGAGGAATTCAAGGCCTCCGCAAAGATGAGGGATCTGAAGGTCCAATTCGGCCAGGAAGCGTTCATAAAGGGGTTCGAGCTCTACCAAGAGAAGGTGCCCAGAAAATTTCCAGAGCTCGACCTCAGCTTCCTAGGCGAGGAGTCCGAGGACGAGGTCGGTCCCTCGTCAGCCGCCACTGCTGTCGCAGCCCCCGCGCTGGGGACGCCGAGTTCTCCACCCCCCGCCCCTGAGGTTTGAGACCTCGATCTTGTACCTTTATTGCATCGTAATTTTTTTTTTCTGTTTGTCTTCAAAAATCATTCAATCAATAAAGTTGAATTTCTTGTTGCGGACGGCTTCTCCTTCCCCCCCTCCTTCTCTCTGCTTTTCTTCCTGCAATGAGTCATGCTTTGACGCTTTTGCCTTCTGATGGCAGTGCCCTGCAGAAGTGCTCCCCCTGCCCCTGGGGTTCCCGCTGAAATCGACGATCCAGCGGCTGAAGAAGGAAGTCCTTCACCTGACAAAGAAGTTGAAGAAGACGGAAGGCGAGCTCCGCAAATCGAGAGAAGGTCACTCTGAAGCCATCGTTGAGGCCACCCACTTTCGGAGTCTCCATGTGAAGGGGATCATGGAGTATAGTCGGAGGAAGACAAACTTCGCAAAGGAACTTGAGGAATGCAAGAAGAGCGCCAGTGACCGAATTTGGGCCCAGGCCGCCAGGATCAGTGCCCTCAAGGTGGAACTGTCAGCTGCGAAGGGGAAGATCAGCCAGCTGGAAGGAAATTCATCCCGGCTCTTGGCCCGGGTCGACGATGACCAGAGGTGGTCGCAGAAGGTCTCCGACCTTCAGCAGCAGCTTCAGGACGTCGAGGTGAGCCACGACGTGCAACGGGCTAGCTGGCGCAGGCAGGTGGAAGAATATAAAGGGAGATTCAGGATGGCGGCCGACGAAGTCGTTCGTCTCCAGAGGCAGCTGGCTAACAGGGCACAGCTTACTTCCGCTCGAGATTCTGAAGAGCTCCAAGCCCTAAGAGGCACCGTTGAGGAAATTTTGTCTCCCTCGGGGAAAAGACAGCTGAGCTGCAACAACTGAAGATCCAACTGGCACTCGAGCGGTGGGCCATCGCGGATGCGGAGGCGGAATCCGAGGTCTTGAGGAAGAGGCATCGAGAGGCGAAAGTCGAGAGCCAGCGACTTCGTCGGGCGCTCCAGGATGCGCTGCAGAAAAGGGGAGAGCTAGAAGAAGAAATTGAGAATCTGAGGCAGTCCTGGTTAAGGGACGGAGTAGATAATTCTAGGTTGGAGGGAGCAGGGCCTCCTTAGAGCTCTTTTCGTCTTTCTGTCTTTTCATGTATTTACTTCCTTTTTATCATTTTGCCTTTCTTTCCTTGGCCTTCCGGGCTTTGTAGTGTGTATATCGAAAATTGAATGAAAAGGGCATTTTGTGTTACCTCGTCCGTGCGTTGCACTAAATTGCCGTCCGTCGAACTTTTCTTGTCGTTTGACTTGTCTGATGTAGACGTCGTTAGGGGGCGCCCGGTCGTCGATGCGTTAGCTCGCCTTTCTCGTCGTGCATGGCCGCAAGCCCGAGCTTGGCCGTCTGGGCCCCACATTATTTCGGGGATGTCGTTGTCTTCCTAACCGGTGTCGAAAGTCTTTTTAGCGGTCGGAGGTGTTCGGTAGGAATTCTCCGTTTCAGTTGGGATGAAGTCCTTTAGGTCTTTTGGTGTGGTTCATCCTTCATCTGTTCCCATCGTAGTTCGTCATCCTTCCTTCTTAATTTTCCTCCTCTTCTCGGAGTGAGGGCCTTCCCCCCGCTTTTCGCGGGGTTGCATAGGAGCGAGGAGGTGCCGATGAGGGGCTTTTTTCTTTCACCCGATCTTGTTGGGTGGCCGGGCTTCGCCACCATCAGCTCTTGCTGCAGAAGTCGTGGGTGGAACCCGGCTCCCGTAGGAGTCTGGGTGGAGTCTTCCTTGGCACCGTGGATGGATCCCGACTCCCGTAGGAGTCCGGGTGGAGTCTTCCTTGGCGTCGTGAATAGAGCCCGGCTCCCGTAGGAGTCCGGGTGGAGTCTTCCTTGGCGTCGTGAACGGAGCCCGACTCCCGTAGGAGTCTGGGCGGAGTCTTCCTCGGCGTTGTGGACGGAGCCCGGCTCCCGTAGGAGTCCAGGCGGAGTCTTCCTTGGCGTCGTGGATGGAGCCCGACTCCCGTAGGAGTCCGGGCGGAGTCTTCCTTGGCGTCGTGAACGGAGCCCGACTCTCGTAGGAGTCCGGGCCTTCCACTTTGCTCGAGCCAGGGCGAGGTTCTCCTCCCGTTCTCGGCTTGGCTGTGGGGGCACGTTAGGGCACTGTAAGGCCTCTCCCCCCATCCGGTCTAAAAGAACCGGGTCTTTGACTTTGCTCATGTCAGGACGAGGTTCTCCTCCTGTTCCTGACATGGCCGTGGGGGCACATCAGGGCATTGTAAGGTCTCTCCCCCCATCCGATCTAAAAGAATCGGGCCTTTGACTTTGCTCATGTCAGGATGAGGTTCTCCTCCTGTTCCTGACATGGCTGTGGGGGCACATCAGGATGTTGTAAGGCCTCTCCCCCCATCCGGTCTAAAAGAATCGGGCTTTTGACTTTGCTCATGTCAGGACGAGGTTCTCCTCCTGTTCCTGACATGGCTGTGGGGGCACATTAGGGCGTTGTAAGGCCTCTCCCCCCATCTGGTCTAAAAGAACCGGGCCTTTGACTTTGCTCATGTCAGGACGAGGTTCCCCTCCTGTTCCTGACATGGCTGTGGGGGCACATCAGGGCGTTGTAAGGCCTCTCCCCCCATCCGATTTTGAGATAGTCGGACTTTCATTTTAGGTAGCTTGGGCAGGGTTCTCCCCCATTCCTAACAAAACTTTGTTTTTGGAGGGGTCATATCCAGTCATAATAAATCCACGCCAGATGGGAAGAGTATGTCAAGTAGAAAGAAATTTAGATTCAAGGTGAAATCGTAAGTGATACATTTACAGGTTTTTTGAGTTCCACGATCGCGGGTGGTCCGCTCCTCCTTGAGGCCCTCCGGTGATGGAGTCGATGGTCCCGATGGGAGGCCGGTCCCTGAGTTGCTCCTCCCTTCTTGGCGGTTCAGGTTGCGGAAGGGCCTTTGGCCGATCTCCTCTACCCTCGGGTCTGCATCGGATGAACCTGTCGAGTCGACCTCGCCGAATGAGCTCCTCGATCTCATCCTGGAGCTGGATGCATTCCTCTGTGTCGTGGCCGTGGTCACGATGGTAGAGGCAGAATTTGTTGGGGTTGCACTTCCCGGGGTGTGTGCGCATCCTCTCCGACCTAGGGAGCTGCTCCCTGACCTCCATCAATACCTGGGCCTTCGAGGCGTTGAGGGGGGCGTAGTTGCGGAATCTCCCTGGTGGGGAACCCCGCCGAACCCCATGATCCGGGCTTCTCTGCCTGCACGCCCGGGGTGGAGTATGGGCGCGCTTATGCCCAGGAGGGGATCGAGAACGCAGCCGGGCTTCCTTTGGCCTTTTTTCAATTGCGAGCTTACTCGAGTCTCCCGCTTGCCGCTCCCTCACCGTCTCTTCATCCTTCATTTTGAAGGCCTCTTCCGCTCGAGCGTATCCTTCGGCCCGGGCCAGCAAATCAGCAAAATCCCTGGGATATTTCTTCTCCAGGGAGAACAAAAGATCATTCTTCTAAAGGCCACTCTTCAGGGCGGCCATTGCGATTGATTGGTCCAAGTTTCGGACCTCCAGTGCCGCGATGTTGAAGCGGTTGATGTAGGCCCGAATGGACTCCCCTTCTCTTTGCCTGATGTTGACGAGGGACTCCGAACCCTTCCGGGGGCGCCGGCTGCTGACAAAATGGGCCACAAATTGGTGGCTCATTTGATCGAAGGAAAAGATGGTACCCGATTTCAAAGCCGAGTACCAGTTCCTCGCCACTCCCTTCAAGGTAGACGGGAAAGCCCGGCATAAGATGGCATCAAGAGCACTGTGAAGCAGCATCATTGTCTGGAAGGCCTCCAGATGGTCAATCGGGTCCGAAGTCCCGTCGTAGCTTTCGAACTGGGGAAGCTTGAAGTTTGACGGGATCGGTTCCTGCATGATCATTTGGGAGAAGGGAGGGTCAGTACAAATATCCTCACCATAAGCGGGGGGCGCATGGCGGAGTTCTTCAATCCGCCGGTTCATCTCCTGGAGCCTCCGGTCCAGGAAATCCTCTCGACTTCGAGTCTCGAGGGTCCTCTGGCAGAACGGGGGCAGGGATCTTCCAGGGGTGGAGTCGTGGTCCGATTGAGGGCTCTCTACCCTCGGGTTTGTTTTTCCAGGAAGGATGGGGCGGCTGGCCCAGGTGGCCCACCTCACCACCGGGTTCTGGCATTCCAGAGATGCCCTTTCCGGGTGCGCCGACGCCTGCGGCTGCTGCTGCTGCATTGCTTGCACAGCTTCGGCGAGGCCTCTGACCTGCTGTGCCAGCAAGTCAAACTGCTCCGCGCCGACCGCCGCCGCCGGAGGAGGAGGAGGTTGAGAAACAGGAGGGGAGGCCGGAGCCTGAGATCTGGCCACGGAGGTCATGGACCGTCGCGTGGATGCCTTGCGTGGAGGCATCGAGTAGGGATCCCGCAGGGGGAAACAAGGAGTAGGTGTTGGAGGAGACGATCGGGGGCGGCTCCGTTGAACGCTCCTTTAAGAACAAGGGTACTGCGAAGACACAGGCCCCTTCCTCTAGCGCCAATCATGTTGGTGCAAAAATCCGCTTGCGCCAGAGAAGCTGGAGTCGAGGAAGTCGTGGTCGCCGTCGAGACCTGCAAGGGAAGTCTAGACCGGAGGTGGGGTTGCTCCGGCAAGACCCTCCGACGCTCAAGTCAGTTCTCTGCCTCAACAAGAATGGAGTGTTCGAACGGAGAATTTAGCAGAGTTTTAGGTAAAAACTAGAGCTTATCGAATAACGTATCTGGGTCTCCCTTTTATAGGCGGAGGGGCAGTAGCCTGATAGCGACATCTGTAACCGTCTGGCGGTGGACTGCCAAGGGTCAGGCGGAGTTTGTTGCGCAGAGTAGTGGAGTGGACTCGTGGCTATCACCGGGGCGTGCCACGTGGGGTCTGCCGCGGGGAGTGGAGCGGCGTCCGTTATCGTGACTTGCCAGCGGATGGGAGAATCGCGCGGTATCCATCGCAGGAAGTGGAGCAGGATCGTGGCCGTTATTGTGGCCTGCCAGGGAGTAGTGAAGCTGCGTAGAATCCATCGTAGGAAGTGGAGCAGAGCTGCGACCGTTACTGCGGCCTGTCAGGGAGTGATGGAGCTGCGCGAAATCTGCCGCAGGAAGTGGAGCAGGATCGTGGCCGTTATTGTGGCCCGCCAGGGGGCGCAGATCCATCGGCTGGAGTTCGGCAGCGGTCGGAGTCCGGCCCCCGTAGGGGTCCGGGCGGAGTCCTTCTTAAGGTTGGGGTCGTGGGTGGAGCCCGACTCCCGTGGGAGTCCGAGCGGAGTCCTCTCGGAGCTGAAGTCACGGGCGGAGCCCGGCTCCCGTAAGAGTCCGGGCGGAATCCCCTGCAATCAAAATCAGATGTGAAGTCCGGCTCCCGTAGGAGTCCGGACAAGGCTTACCGGTAGCTGATGTTAAGAACGGAGCCCGGCTCCCGTAGGAGTCCGGACGAAGTCTACTTGCGGTTGAAGTTGTTGGCGGAGTCCGGCTCCCGTAGGAGTCCGGACGAAGTCTGCTTGCGGTTGAAGTTGTTGGCGGGGTCCGACTCCCGTAGGAGTCCGGACGGAGTCCGTCTGCAGCCACTGGAGTCGAGGATGAAGCCCGGCTCCCATAGGAGTTCGGGCGAAATCTTCCTGTAATTAAAGTCAAAGGCGAAGTCCGGCTCCCGTAGGAGACCAGACAAGGCTTACCGGCAGCTGATGTTGAGGATGGATGTTGCCCAGCTATGCAACCCAAGAGGGGGGGGTGAATTGGGTTTTAAAAATTTTAGGCTTAACTAATTACTTGTAAAAATTATATATCAAAAGCTTGATGAATGAAGAGAGATACTTTGGTTTGAGATTAATTACTTAAAACAAGAATGCAAGGATATAATGGAGAATTAGAGAGAAACAATAAAGCATGCCACAAACACAATTATTTATAGTGGTTCGGTGCCAACCTTGCACCTACGTCCACTCCCCAAGCTCCTACTTGGGAATTCCAATCCACTAAACTTTGTATTCAACCCGAATACAACCGTCGGAAACTCCGACACTAGCTATCCCAAGCTAGTCCACTTGTTTCCCGGGTACAAGCCGACCCACACACTCCGATTTCAGGTTCGGATCAACCTTTCCTTGTTTTGGAAACCCTCCAAAACAAAAACAATTGCTCACAAGATAAACTCAGTTTAGAGCACAAATTAAGTACAAGAATAGCTCCTTAAGTGAGCGAATATAACAATAAATACGCTTTACTCAAATGAAGAAGCCCTTCTTGGATTTCCTCAAAGTGGATGAGAGATGAAGCAAATGCTTGAGGAGTTGGTGAGCTTGATTAAAGGCTTCTTGAAGGCTGTGAATGAGCTCTTAAATGAGGTTGAGAAGTTGGCTTGAGAAACTCTCTCTTGAATGCACTTGAAATGCCCTCTTGAATGCTCTTGATTTTCTCTTTTCAAATCACTTGAATGCCTCTTGGATATTTGGATCTCTCTACTTTTTGTTTTCCACCTTTTGAACCCTTTATAGCCTTAAGAGACAAGGGAAAACAAACTAGGCAGAAAAAGAGCCGTTAGAGCACAAAAAGTGAGCATTAAAAGCAACCAAATCTGATCAAAAACTAGCCGTTACAGGCAAATCCCGTCATATGAGTCGACTCATGAGTCGACTCATGCCTCAGGGGTCGACTCATGAGTCGACCTCTGTTGCAAAGTCCAGAGATTGGGTTTCTGGATTTTTTTGGCCCAAAACAGCAGAGGTCGACTCATGAGTCGACTCATGCCTTGTGGGTCGACTCATGAGTCGACTCACAGGTCGTGCCAAGCCAGAAAACCAGCGTGCCATGGCTAATCTTTGCGTGCCAATCAGCTCATAGTTTCATGAGTTGACTCATGAGTCGACTCATGAACTTCAAACCTTCATAACTTCAAAAATATAAGTCCAAAAATCATGAAACTTTCACCAATAGATTACGTATCATTTGTTCTACACGATGATGCTATCAAATCAGAGTTTTGATGAAATTACGATTTTGCCCCTGTAGAGCATAAGGTCTTTTTCACATAAAAAATATTTGTATCCCTTCAAACTGTTTTGTAGTCATCAAAATCAATCTAGGAGCAACAATCTCCCCCTTTTTGATGATGACAAAACATTTGAACAAAAGCATTTTTCTGAATCATGAATTTCAAAAGATTGCATTTTAGGTGCATATGCTTGAAAAGAGTATGATTCTTTTGGCATGTGAAACAAATGGTTATATGCATAAATAGTTTGTCCATTTGTTTAAAGATTGGAAGATATGCTCATTGGATAATTGTTTTGGTGTTAGAGCAGAAAATTTGATTTTATTATCAGAGCAAACTGTATTTTGAAAAATTTTCTCAATTCTCAAAACTAGTCATTTGTGCCAAAGCATATTGAATAGTTGATTTGGAAAGAGTATTAGAGCATTTAAGTTTAAGATGTATCAGAGCAAGAGAAATGAAAATTTTGCAATGTATCAGTGTAGGGAAAACAATTTTACAAAGTATCAGAGAAAAATTTTGCAAAGTATCAGAGTAATAAAAACAGTTTTTCAATGTATCAGAGTAAAATTGAGTAATGTATCGGAGTAGTAAAAAAATTGTCAAAGTATTAGAGCAATGTATCAAAGCATATTCAATGGTTTACAGCAAATCAGAGTATGAGTAATTTTAAAAGGTACTTATTTGCAGTATATTTAGCATTTGTACTTAAAATTGTCAATGTATTAATTTCTCATAATTTGTAGTGTTTGCTTTTGATGGATTTCTTTGTGTTTAATTTCTCCCCCTTTTTGACATCATCAAACAAGGTTAAGTCCTTTTTCTGAAGCATTCTTTAATTTCTCTTCTTGTAGGGTTTGCTCCCCCTTAATGAAGCAACTATTAACAGCAATCATAAAATGATAATACCATAAAGAGAAGACAATATTTCACAAAAGAGAATATATGACCAAAGTAAGATAATCATCATTCCATAAGTAAAGCCATAATTGTTTCAGTACATAGATTGTAACATAAAAAGTAACATACAAAGTCAACTAGCTCATGTCAATACATGGCCCCAAAAATACAGATCCTAGAAAGGACTAAACACTAAGACCTAGGATCTAGAAATGATCAATGATCAGAATCATCAGAAATGTGATAAGGATCAGATGGATCTGGATCTGAGATGCGTCCTCGACCCCGTCTGCCTCTGGCACGAGAGGAAGAACTGGCACGAGCAGGCGAACGGGAGGAACTGGGTGGCTGAGAACGCTGAGAAGCTAGGGACTGAACTGAAAGGGTAAGTCTGATGGAGTCAAGTACAGTCAGTGCCCTGGAGACAGCCTGGAGAAGTGCAGTGAACTGAGTAGTAGCTTGCTCACTTGATCCTCTGATCTCCTTCCTCAGTAACTCATAACCGCCCTCAAGAGCTCCTCTGAGTCTGCCGGCCTCTGCAGTGAGATCAGTGACCTCAATCGAAGACTCCTGAGGCTGAGGGTGTGCCAAATCGAAGACCTGCCCCTGTAACTCGAGAACTCTGCCAGTCAATCTCAGAATAGTATCCTCAAGCTGCTGAATCCTCATGGACTGATCTGCCATCATCTGATATACTGTGGAGATGTGGGGAGTCAAAGTCTGATCAGTAGAAGTAGCCCCTGGTACAAATGAAGTACTGCTCATCTGACTCGACATCAAAGAGACCATATGCTGTGCAATCCGCTCAATCTGATAATCGGACAGTGTGAACTCTGGCGGAGGTGCTCTGCTCTCTGGCTGATGCACAGGTGTGGGTATCCTGGTAAACTCAGAAGGGCCAGCCTCTGGATCTGGAAAGAACTGTATATCTGGTGAAGCTGCCCTGAAGCCATGAACAGGAGATGATGGACCTTCTTCTTCTTCAGCTCTGACTTCTGCTGTATCCTCAGCTCTTTCTTCTGTTCTCTCTTCAGCTCCCCTGATCCAACCACCACCACTTTTTGTGAACCCCATTCGATGCAAGGTGTGAAGGTTGAAGGTATCAACATGAGACAGTTTGGTGGGAGCCTCCCCCTCACAACTAACTCCAAACCTCCTGAAAGCTCTAGTCAGGGCCATACCATAAGGCAAATGTGCCTTAGATCTGTTCAGAGTCTCTCTCATGGCCTCTATCATAAGTGCTGGGAGGTTTAGGGGGGTTTCAGTGATAATGTGAAACATAATGCATATGTCCCTGCCTGACAGAAGATCGTGCCTACCACTCCTAGGGAAGAAAAGTTTTGTGACCATTTGATGTAAGATTCTCATTTCTATAGGTAAAATCTTGGCCTCTAGTTTATTCAAATTCCCTTGGTAGGTTCCTCCAAATATAACACTTATACCTTCTTCTTTCACGGGGAGTTCCATGTATGCATAACCTTCACTAGGTAAGTGTAAAATCTCCCCTAAAATGACAGGATCCAGACAGATATCAACCCCTTTCACAGTAGAAGTTACAGACCCATTTTCATAAATAAGATTCTGATAAAACTCCCTAACAAGGTCAACAAGGGTGACTTCTTTGAGTGAACAGTAAAAGCTCCATCCCTGAGTTTTGATCTTACTTGCTAAAGAAAATCCCTCACTTTCAAAGAACCGGAAGTCAATGTTTTTCCCGGTTTCTACTTTTCTATCTGAGAGAGGGTTCTTACTGGGAGTTTGAGAAGACTGTGAAGGACCTTGAACTGAATCTGGAACGGGAGCAGAGGTGGACTGTGCCGCTTGTCTTTTCCTTCTGACACTTTCTTCAAGTTCCCGGACAGACTTTCTCCTTTGGGGAAGTTTCATTTTTGGTGCCATACCTTCTTCAATAGCAGGCGAGGAGACTTGAGGAGCAAGTGAAGGAGTGGAGGAAGGATTATAAGAGAGTGATTTGAGGTTTTGGAGGAGAGAAAGTGTGGATTTGAGAGGGACGGTGGAGTGCTAGGGCACGCTCCAACCGTGAAGAACAAGGGAAGAGGTCACAAAAGAACCTTTCCCGGAGTGGCTATTTGCGGTGGAGAGGAGGCGGGAGGAGTTCCACTAGCTCAAGCCTAGGAAATGGAGCAAATGGGAGAAGGGAGAATGGATTTCCGAAGGAGGAAGATGAGCGTGAGGGTTAGCTCACGAACAGTAATTCAACATATAAACCCTTCAGTCCGTTGGAAGTTGCTGGGAATTACAAGTTTGCCATTGAGTCGACTCATGGGGGTCGACTCATGAAGTTCAGAAAATCAGGAAAAATGTGAATAAATTCCAAAAAAATTTGAGTTTTGGAGAGAAGGAGTTTAGCTCTAAGATGAGTTTTTAGAATGAAAAACTTGAGCTTTTGGGACCAAGAAAGGTGTTGGAAATTGAGGTCTTAGGAGATTTTGACCATAAATCATTGGAATTTGAAAAATAATTCAGGCAAATGGATCAAGAATTCCTAGATTTCTCCTAATTTCACAGAATCTATCCTCACTAAGGGCCTTTGTAAAGATATCAGCTAATTGATTTTCGGTGCAAACATATTCAAGAATTATATTTTTGTTTTGAATATGTTCTCTTATGAAGTGATGTCTTATTTCAATATGTTTGGATCTTGAGTGTTGAATAGGATTTTTAGATAGATTTATGGCACTTGTGTTGTCACATCTTATTGGTGTTTCATTAAGTTTAATTCCAAAGTCTTCGAGTTGTTGCTTAATCCACAAGATTTGAGCACAACAACTTCCGGCTGCAATGTATTCGGCCTCAGCCGTAGACAGTGCTACCGAATTTTATTTCTTGCTAAACCATGAGATTAGGTTAGCTCCAAGAAATTGACAAGTTCCACTTGTGCTTTTTCTATCTAGTTTACATCCAGCAAAGTCAGCATCAGAATATCCTAATAAATCTATTTGTGAGTCCTTAGAGTACCATAACCCTAAAGTTTGAGTACCATTTAAGTATCTAAGGATTCTTTTAACAGCATTCAAATGAGATTCTTTAGGATTAGATTGATATCTAGCACATAAACAAACACTAAACATGATATCAGGCCTACTTGCAGTTAAATATAATAATGATCCAATCATGCCTCTATAGTATTTTAAGTCTACACATTTACCTTCATCATCCTTGTCAAGCTTACATGAGGGACTCATTGGTGTGCCAATGGGTTTGGAGTTCTCCATTCCAAATCTTTTGAGTAGTTCCTTGGTGTACTTGCTTTGGGTGATGGAGATTCCCTCTTTTGATTGTTTGATCTGGAGTCCGAGGAAGAAGGTGAGTTCTCCCATCATGCTCATCTCGAACTCTCCCTGCATAAGCTTAGCAAAGTCTTGACAAAGGGATTCATTAGTAGACCCAAAAATTATGTCATCAACATAAATTTGTATAACTAACATATCATTTTGATTTCTTTTGATAAAGAGGGTTGTATCTACATTACCTCTTGAAAAACCATTACTTAGTAAAAATTTGCTTAGTCTATCATACCATGCTCTAGGTGCTTGTTTTAATCCATATAATGCCTTATTTAATTTAAAGACATGGTTAGGAAAGGCATGATTTTCAAATCCAGGGGGTTGTTCTACATAAACTTCTTCAGCAATAAATCCATTTAAAAATGCACTTTTAACATCCATTTAAAACAATTTGAATTTCATAAAGCAAGCATATGCAAGTAGAAGTCTAATGGCTTCTAATCTAGCTACTGGTGCAAAGGTTTCATCAAAATCAATCCCTTCTTCTTGATTATATCCTTTAGCAACCAATCTTGCTTTATTTCGAATTACATTACCATGCTCATCTAATTTGTTTCTAAAGACCCATTTTGTGCCAATTATTGAACAGTTTTTAGGTCTTGAAACCAAAGTCCAAACATTATTTCTTTCAAATTGATTAAGTTCCTCTTGCATTGCATTAATCCAATTATGATCTTTTTCAGCTTCTTCAATAGTTTTAGGTTCAAAATGAGATATAAAAGCACATTGATTAAACACATCTCTAAGTGAAGAGCGAGTTTTTACACCATGCATAGGATCACCAATAATTAACTCCTTAGGGTGGTTGTGAACATACCTCCATTCCTTGGGTAGGTCAATTGTACCTTGAGGTTGTTCTTGAATTTCCTCACCTATCTCATCTTGTTTGTCTTCTTGTTCCTTGTCCTCTGGAGTGGCTGAATCTTTCAGAGTGATCTCCTTCATACCTTCTATTAATGGATCTGCATCATCAACACCCTCATTCTTCCTTGAAGGAAGATCGTTAGATTCATCAAAGACAACATTAATGGACTCCTCAACTACTAAAGTTCTTTTATTAAAAACTCTAAAAGCTTTACTAGTAGAGGAGTAACCCAGAAAGATTGCTTCATCTGATTTTGCATCAAATTTACCAAGTCTTTCCTTACCATTATTTAATACAAAACATCGGCAACCAAAAACATGAAAATATGCAATATTTGGTTTTCTTCCTTTCCAAAGTTCATAGGGGGTTTTCTTAAAAAATTGTCTAATTAAAGCACGATTTAGAATGTAACATGCTGTGTTAATAGCTTCCGCCCAAAAATATCTTGGAAGGTTGCTTTCACAAAGCATGGTACGGGCCATTTCTTCTAAGGTTCTGTTTTTCCTTTCAACTACCCCATTTTGTTGGGGTGTTCTAGGAGCAGAGAAGTTATGGCCGATTCCATTCTCATCACAAAATTTTTCAAAGTTTTGATTTTCAAATTCAGTTCCATGATCACTTCTAATATTTTGAATTGAAAATCCTTTTTCATTAGTGACTTTTCGATGAAATTTAGTGAAAATATGAAAAGTTTCATCTTTGTGTGCCAGAAAGAAAACCCAAGTAAAACGTGAATAATCATCTATTATTACAAAACCATATCGTTTTCCTCCTAGACTTGTGGTTCTAGTTGGTCCAAATAAATCCATATGCAAAAGCTCTAATGGTCTAGAAGTTGAAACAATGTTTTTGGATTTAAATGAAACTCTAGTTTGCTTACCTAATTGACATGCATCACAAATCCTATCTTTTTCAAAATTCAGTTTAGGCAAGCCATGAACTAATTCTTTCTTAATTAATTTTGAAAGAGAATGCATGCTAATGTGAGCAAGTCTACGATGCCAAAGCCAACTAGTCTCATTAACTTTAGCATTTAAGGATACTAGGCATTGCATGTCTAATTTGGCTAAATCATTTAGATCTACCATATAAACATTGCCATGTCTATGTCCTATAAATTTGATGCCATCATTAATAGGACTAGTCACAATACAAACAGATGATTCAAAAACTACTTTATACCCTTTATCACAAAATTGACTAATGCTAAGTAAGTTATGCTTTAAACCTTTAACTAACAAAACATTTTCAATATATTTGGAGGGAGTGATACCAATGTTACCTATCCCGATGATCTTTCCTTTGCCATTATCTCCAAAGGTGACCATCCCTCCATCCTTAGCATCAAGCGTGATGAATTGTGATTCATCACCAGTCATGTGTCTCGAGCATCCACTGTCCAGATACTATTTCCTGTTTTCTCCATGGGATGCTAGACACACCTGCAAACAAATATCAAGTTTTTGTTTTAGGTACCCAAGCTTTCTTGGGTCCTTTTTGGTTAGTCAAGATGGTTCCTTTTGGAACCCATATTTTCTTTACAGTTATGTTTGCACAAGTGTAAGATTTATGTCCTATTCTATCACATTTAAAACAAGTAGTATTGGTAGGCTTGTTACTTGAATAATTTACATAAATATTTTTCAGAAATTTTTGTTTCTTTAAGGGGTTATAGCCAAGTCCGGCCTTATCATATACGGCCTTTTGATTTTCAAGAATCATATTTAGTTTGTTTGAACTTAAGGTGAATTTATCTACTATAGGTTTCAGCTTATTTATATCATTCTTTAGGCTTTGGTTCTCTTGAAGCAAAGTAGATTTTTCAACTGAAAGATTTTCTGCTTGTTTTACTAAAGACTGATTTTTCAGTTTTAGTTCTTTATTTTTCATTCCTAGTTTCTTCAATTCATCAATTAAATCATTGAAGGCTTCATGCAATTCTTCAAAAGTAAAATCACTAGGGGTTTCAGAAATTACCTCATTATCGTGTGCCATAAGGCACAGGTTGGCTTGTTCTGTTGAGGTCTCCTCATCGGAGCTTGAGTCGTCGCTCGCACTCCATGTGGCCATCATTGCCTTCTTTTTGAACTTTTTGGGACCTTTCTTCAATTGTGGACATTCGGATTTGAAATGCCCCAGCTTCTTGCACTCATAGCATATAAGGGGTTGATCTTTTTCTTTCTCTTTGCTTTGTTCCCCTTTTGTGAAAGGTCTCTTTCTCATCCCCTGTTTCCTCTTTCTTAGGAACTTCTTGAATCTTCGGGTGATGAGTGCCATTTCTTCATCCTGTTCTTCATCTTCTGTATCGTCAGTTTCTTCATCAGGAGAGGCTGTGGATTTGAGGGCAATGGTTCTCTTCTTTTTGACTTCATCCTCTTGATGTTGCTTCATGCTAAGCTCGTGAGTCATCAAGGATCCAAGAAGCTCTTCTAGAGGTAGAGTGTTCAAGTCCTTTGCTTCTTGGATAGCAGTCACCTTGGCTTCCCAGGTTCTTGGCAATGACCTGAGAATCTTCCTTACAAGTTCACTGTTAGTATAAGATTTGCCAAGACTCTTCAAACCATTAATTATATCAGTAAAGCGAGTAAACATAGCAGTTATGGACTCATCATGCTCCATTTTAAATAACTCATATTTATGTACAAGCATGTTTATTTTAGACTCCTTTACTTGATTTGTTCCCTCATGGGTTACTTCTAACCTATCCCATATTTCTTTAGCAGATGCACAGGTAGAAATGCGATTAAATTCATTTGCATCAAGTGAACAGTAAAGAACATTCATAGCTTTAGCATTTAACTGTGCCAATTTCTTATCAACCTCATCCCATTCTCTTTCGGGTTTGGTTGACTCCTCACCATCTATTATCTTGGTGGGTGTGTGTGGACCGTTCACTATGATACTCCACATATCATAGTCTAGTGCTTGTATGAAAATCTTCATCCGAGCTTTCCAATAGGTGTAGTTAGACCCATTGAAAAGTGGAGGTCGGTTGGTAGATTGCCCCTCGGCTAGAGAAGTGCCGACGTGGGTTGCCATAGAACTTTGGCTCTTTGATTGTTAGATCAAAGAAGGGCTAGAGCACCAGGCTCTGATACCACTTGTTGCCCAGCTATGCAACCCAAGAGGGGGGGGTGAATTGGGTTTTAAAAATTTTAGGCTTAACTAATTACTTGTAAAAATTATATATCAAAAGCTTGATGAATGAAGAGAGATACTTTGGTTTGAGATTAATTACTTAAAACAAGAATGCAAGGATATAATGGAGAATTAGAGAGAAACAATAAAGCATGCCACAAACACAATTATTTATAGTGGTTCGGTGCCAACCTTGCACCTACGTCCACTCCCCAAGCTCCTACTTGGGAATTCCAATCCACTAAACTTTGTATTCAACCCGAATACAACCGTCGGAAACTCCGACACTAGCTATCCCAAGCTAGTCCACTTGTTTCCCGGGTACAAGCCGACCCACACACTCCGATTTCAGGTTCGGATCAACCTTTCCTTGTTTTGGAAACCCTCCAAAACAAAAACAATTGCTCACAAGATAAACTCAGTTTAGAGCACAAATTAAGTACAAGAATAGCTCCTTAAGTGAGCGAATATAACAATAAATACGCTTTACTCAAATGAAGAAGCCCTTCTTGGATTTCCTCAAAGTGGATGAGAGATGAAGCAAATGCTTGAGGAGTTGGTGAGCTTGATTGAAGGCTTCTTGAAGGCTGTGAATGAGCTCTTAAATGAGGTTGAGAAGTTGGCTTGAGAAACTCTCTCTTGAATGCACTTGAAATGCCCTCTTGAATGCTCTTGATTTTCTCTTTTCAAATCACTTGAATGCCTCTTGGATATTTGGATCTCTCTACTTTTTGTTTTCCACCTTTTGAACCCTTTATAGCCTTAAGAGACAAGGGAAAACAAACTAGGCAGAAAAAGAGCCGTTAGAGCACAAAAAGTGAGCATTAAAAGCAACCAAATCTGGCCAAAAACTAGCCGTTACAGGTAAATCCCGTCATATGAGTCGACTCATGAGTCGACTCATGCCTCAGGGGTCGACTCATGAGTCGACCTCTGTTGCAAAGTCCAGAGATTGGGTTTCTGGATTTTCTTGGCCCAAAACAGCAGAGGTCGACTCATGAGTCGACTCATGCCTTGTGGGTCGACTCATGAGTCGACTCACAGGTCGTGCCAAGCCAGAAAACCAGCGTGCCATGGCTAATCTTTGTGTGCCAATCAGCTCATAGTTTCATGAGTTGACTCATGAGTCGACTCATGAACTTCAAACCTTCATAACTTCAAAAATATAAGTCCAAAAATCATGAAACTTTCACCAATAGATTACATATCATTTGTTCTACACGATGATGCTATCAAATCAGAGTTTTGGTGAAATTATGATTTTGCCCCTGTAGAGCATAAGGTCTTTTTCACATAAAAAATATTTGTATCCCTTCAAACTGTTTTGTAGTCATCAAAATCAATCTAGGAGCAATAATGGAGCCCGACTCCCGTAGGAGTCCGGGCGGAGTCTGCTTGCGGTTGAAGTTGTTGGCAGAGTCCGGCTCTCGTAGGAGTCCGGACGGAGTCCGTCTGCAGCCGCTGGAGTCGAGGATGAAGCCCGGCTCCCGTAGAAGTTCGGGCGAAGTCTTCCTGCAATTAAAGTCAAAGGCGAAGTCCGGCTCCCGTAGGAGACCAGACAAGGCTTACCGACAGCTGATGCTGAGGACGGAGCCCGGCTCCTGTAGGAGTCCGGGCGGAGTCTACTTGCGGTTGAAATTGTTGGCGGAGTCCGACTCCCGTAGGAGTCCGGGCGGAGTCCCCCTTGAGGTTGGAGTCGTGGGCGAAGCCCGGCTCCCGTGGGAGTCCGGGCGGAGTCCTCCTGAAGTTGACATTGCGATCGGAGTCCGTCTCCCGTAGGAGTCCGGACGGACCTCCTGGAGCCGATTCTGCTGAGGACTTCGACTGTGGGTATTTTATACCCAACAATAACTATTTTATTTTAAGGATCTAATAATTTTAAAAGATTTAATTGATTTAGAGGAGGAGGTCAGATGAACCAGCTTATCATGATCCTCCCACTGGCTTCACCAAGTCAGCTTAAGGGAGACCATTAAAAGGGCTGGTCTAAGAGCACCTAAATCAGTCACACTGATTTACCTAGCTGACATGGGTCAGCTCGAATAGTCAAGTGATCTAATCAAAATATAATTTTACCAAGAGGCCAGGTAAGTTCGATCGATGGGAGGGTCTACCAAAGCTTGTCTTAGACACCATCAGAAATGGCCAGATAAGTGGGCTGCCAATTAAAAACCACCGGTCTGGTTTGCCTTAGTCACCAACTAGTTTAATTAGTTTCGATTAGATCAACCTAACAGTTCATGCTAAACCGCTTAGCCAAGAATCAAGTCCATTTGGTTCTCGTTGAAGACATGGACTTGACCAACTACAACTATTGTAATTGATCTAGAGAATCCTTGACCTAATCTAAGACAACAATTGATTAGATTTAGTCAATTCTCTAATTAAGTCCATCTTTAATCTAACCTTAGGTCTAACCCAATTAATGGACCTAATTCTCACTAACACATTAACCTAATATGTTATGGTTTGTGTCTTAGGTTCTTCAATTCACAATCCTAGAACCTAATCAAACAACTTCTTAATTCTCAATTAAGTTTTGGACTGAGGGTTGGGGTTTGGCTTTTCGAAAATAATTTTCATGTTTGTAAAATATTTTTACAATATGGTTCTTACCAACCAAGTTGTATGTTTGATTCATAATCAAAATACAAGTGAAATAAGCATGAAACTACTTTAGATCTAATCTAAACATATTCATGTAATTGAAACAATTTCAACTTTAAACTGCATAAATTTCTCAGACAAATATATGATGGTTCTTTGTGCAAAAATTATTAACAAAGAGATTTTATTTTAGATATAAATATCTTTTAAATTTAATAAATTATAAATTTAATCTAGATCATATCTAACAAATTTATGATTAAAGATAGATCTACATGAACTAGGACAACCTTTGCACTGTAAGGGGTAAACCTTACAGCAGGACAACCTACAGTTCATGATTGATCTAAAAATTTTAATTTTAGATTTAATAATTAGATTATAAATTAGATCTAATTTAAAAAATAATTTAAGCATATATAAATAATCATGTAATAAACAACCTAGGCTCTGATACTAATTGAAAGAACTAGATCTAGGGTTTCAGGGTTAGATCTTGAAACTTTTTCAAGATCAGGCAGCGGAAGATTAAAATAAATCAAAATTTATCTTATAAAACTAGAAAATCTCTAGATCTAAGATTTTATTACATAATTATTATATTATATTAAATCAAAAATTAAAATATAAAGAGCAAGAACTACATGTTGATCATATCAACATGTTTTTATACTACATCTAATGTATGTAAAATATAATAGATCAGATCTATTACCTTGCAAGTTAGATGTTCTAACTTTGCTGATCCAAGCTTGAGGATGATGTTGCAAGCCGCACATGCATCTGGCCTCTAGAAGTCATCTACACAAGCCCACGAATCCCGATCAGAAATTCTGATCCAGGAAATCAGCACAGTATGCTAGTACTGTGCTGATCCTTCTTCGATGGTCGATCAGATGCCTCCTTCTTGATTTGGACTCTTCCAAAGATGAAAAGTAGGAGAAAGAGTTTTAGATCTGAGACACTCTCAGAAAACTCACAGATGGAGGAAGAAAATAGGTGAACTCAGCAACCCTAGAAGAAGACCCTTTTCTTCTTCTCTTTGCTCTAACCCAGATACTTAGTTTTGTGTCTATTATATTGCCATGCCCCAGCACTCTTTCTCTTTAATTTTCACATGCCTCAAAATTCTCTTAATTCTCTATAATCCATAAAAATTTTAAGAAGAAATTCATCTTAAATAATGAGATATGAAGAATCCTTGTCTAGGTCAAATACCTAGTCAAGAAAAATCCAAACAGGGCAAGACAAGGGGTGCCCAACTCATGGGTGCCCCCTCTTTCTTTTTCTATCATGGACCATCAGCAAAGGGCATACAATATATGCCATAAAAGCCACAAAAATCTCAAAAAAAAATTAGATAAAATCAGTGCCATAAGGAAAGAGTTTTGGTTTCCTAAAATTCTATCTCATAGAATTTGAAATCCAAATTAATTTCTACTTTGACTTAGTCTACAACCACATTCTATGTAAGAAAGAAAGAGTGGAAAGCTTTGGACATGTGTGAAGGCCTGGGAAAGAAGATTTTGTCACACAAAATAAGAGAGAGTGGGTGTGGGGGGCTAAGGTGGTGCAAGGTGGAATCCTAGTCTTACTAGAATTCAATCTATGACTTATTCAAATTTGGTTTCTCAAACTAAATTAAATCAAAACCAAATCAACCCAATTAAAATAGATCTTAACCCATTTAAGAACCTAATTTAATCAAATTAAATTAGATTTAAATCTGATTTAATTTTCTAATCGAATTAGAAATTAGGTTGACCCAAGTGTTGTGATCCAAGTGGTATGCCCAAGGCCCAGGGGACCAAGGCTAAGGCCAAGGTCCATCATTCATGAGGGCTTCATGGAGGCTCTAGGGCTAGTTGGGCCCTAGGTTGAAAGGCTGTGGGCCTTTCGGGTTCTTGAGGTCTAGGTTATGTGGGCCTCAAGGGACCAACTCTTTATGGGCCAGGTCTGGGCTCAGGATAGGTGAGATTAGGTCGAGTCATGAGTGTACATGGGCTTGGGTTAATCTAATCTCCCATAGAGTTGGTCAAGGGAGTTTTGGGTTTGGGTCACTTGACTCTGTGTTTATATATACATGCACTGTATAGGTTTGATTAAGTCAAAAAATATGAAAACCCTTTCTCTCAAGTCTCTCTCTCTTCTCCCTCTCTCTCCAGCTATTCTCCATATCCCAGGAGCAAGAAACCCTAGGGTTTCTTGCCGCCAGGTCCATAGAAGGCAGGAAAAGCAAGGGAGGCGCTAGGGTTTTGAGCCCCTCCCCCTTTGTGCTGCCAACCATATTGCCTCTCCCTCTCTTGCAGCCACCCAAAAATTAGGTTCAGGACTTGAAATCTCTTGCTATGAGATTGGTACAAGTTCCTCTCAGATCTGGAGTTGATCTGAGGTCGTTTGAGATGCGGGTGAGATCTCCATCAACAGATCTACAGGAAAGACTGCAGCAGGACAGATCTACAAGGTCTGGTTCTATCTACCTTCTTCCCTATCTAGAATACCCCAATTTGAGATCTATAATTGGAAGACCTTGGTCCAGGCCTGATCTGGTTGGGTACCAGATCTTGGATTTTTTAGAGGTGATCTTAGAGGCGTTCTTCATCTGGAACGAAAGGCTGATGAAGAAGACAGCAACCAGACTGATTTTGTCAAGGGCCTTTGATCGAGTCCAGAAGTCTCCAGATTTGTTCGTTGCTAGTTCTGCTGCACCCAAGATCCATGGGAGGAGCCGGGATCATGCTCCAATAGTTGGTATCAGAGCCACGATGATGAGGAAGCAGTTCCAAGCATGAGAAGTTGAAGATCCCAAGTGCTGAAAATTTTCAGCAAGGTACCATCAAGGTATATTCTACACTTCTTAATTTTATATTGCTTGTTTAGCTTGGATCCAGTCATGGAAAGCAATATGAAGGTCTATTTCGAGAAGTTTGATGGCAAGAAAAATTTTTTCATGTAAAAAATCTGGGTGGAGGATCTTCTGGTGCAAGCAGATCTGGATCAGGCTTTGGATGAGAAGCCTGAGGGAATGACAGATAGATAGTGGGCATCGTTGGAGAAGAAAGCATGCTCGATGATCAGAAGATGTTTAGCGGATGCGACGTTGTATTCAGTGCTAGAAGAAAAGACCCCGAAGGGCCTTTGGTCGAAGTTGCACACCATGTATATGGGGAAGAATATGTGCAATAAGCTAATGCTGAAGAAGAGGTTGTACAGTCTTTGGATGCAGGAGGGATCTGATGTGATTGGCCACATTCAGAGGTTCGACCAGTTGTGCATGGAGTTGATGAATATCAGGGTGAAGCTGGATGAAGAGGACAAGTCCCTGTTGCTTTTGTGTTCGCTGCCAGGATCATATGACTCTTTGGTGACTACACTGCTCTATGGCAAGGAGACTCTGGAATATGAGGACATGGTCTCAGTGCTGAGGTCTAATGAGCAAAGGAAAAAGTTGACCAGAGATCAGGCTCCCCAGGAGGGTTTGACAGTAGGGGAGAGGATAGGTAGAGGCAGAGGCAGAGGCAGAAGCAAGTCCAAGGGGCGGTCCAAGTCCAGGAAGGGAAAGAAAGAGATGAAATGCTTCAAGTGCAACGAGTTCGGGCACTTCAAGCGAGAATGTCCACTATGGAAGAGCAAGAAGGGAGAAAGAAGTGGCTCAGAATCAGTGAGTGTAGTTGCTGGGCAGCAGGTGGAGGATGATCTACTTGTGGTATCAGATGGTCATAGGCATTACACAGAGGAGTGGACACTAGACTCTGCATGCTCACATCACTACACACCACACAGGTCTTGGTTTGCGACATACACCAAGACAGATGAGGGATCAGTGACTCTAGGCGACAATCAGCCTTGCAAGGTGGCTGGGATAGGAACAGTCAGGGTGAGGATGTTTGATGGGATTGTGAGGACATTGACAAATGTAAAGCATGTCCCAGAGCTGGAAAAGAATCTGGTGTCACTAGGCTACTTGGAGCACAGTGGATACAGCTTCAGCAGTAGGGCTAGAAGCGGAGTATTAAATATCTCCAATGGAGCTATGGTGGTGATGAGAGGTAGGAGATTGGACAATAATCTCTATCGCATGGAGGGATCTGTGGTGACCGGAGAGTCTGATGCAGCAGCTGCAGCACAGGACCAGCAAGAGGCTTACAGGATGTGGCACTACCGCCTAGGCCACATGAGTGACAAGGGGCTGAGGGAGTTGAGCAGGAGAGGACTCATCTCTGATCTGGAGGATGGTGCTACAGGGGAGATCTGTGAGCCTTGCCAGATGGGAAAGTAGAGGAGAGTTCAGTTCAACATCAGTATAACCCACAGTGCAACCCCTCTGGAGTTAGTACACACGGATGTGTGGGGACCAGCCCCAGTTTCAGCTAGGAATGGGGCCAGATACTTCATGACCCTGATTGATGATTTCTCAAGGAAACTCTGGATTTACTTCATGAGAGAGAAGTCTGAGGTCTTCACCAAGTTCAAAATCTGGAGAGCTGAGGTGGAGAAGGAGCAGGGGAGGCACGTGAAGTGTCTGAGGTCAGACAATGGTGGAGAGTACACCAGCAGAGAGTTCCAGGACTACTGTGAGGAGTGTGGGATCAAGAGACACTTCTCAGTTAAGGGGACTCCATAGTAGAATGGGGTGGCCGAGAGGATGAACAGAACACTTCTGAAAAAGGCATGATGCATGAGGCTGCAGGCAGGGCTTCCAAAGGCGTTCTGGGTTGACACAGTTGACGCAGTGGGTTACTTGGTCAATCGATCACCTCACACCAGGTTGGATGGCAGGCTTCCAGAGGAGGTGTGGTCTGGGAGGATAGTTGGGCTGGGCCATCTACGGGTATTTGGGTGCACGACCTATGTGCACATTGGAGCTGATGAGCAGAGTAAGCTAGATGCCAGATCACGCAAGACGGTGTTTCTAGGCTATCCACAAGGAGTTAAGGGATACAGACTGTGGGATCCCTTAGAAAAGAAGGTCATCATTGGTTGGGATGTGACTTTTGATGAGGAGTCAGTCTTACGAAGGTGAGCAGGCATGGAGGAGCAGCAGGAGCAGGAGGAGGTCCAGTAAGGCTCTACTGGATAGTTTACCTCTTTGATTTTGCCTCTTGTAGGTACTACGGGAGGACATGACATTCAGATGGAGAACCTACCTAAGGTGTCTCCACAGGTGGAGAGGACTCAGATGGATGATCGAGGCGAAGAGGTCCAGCAGGAGCGAGCTGGACCGAGGACTGATATCGGTGTTGCCCTACACAAGCCCAAGAGGACCATCAGGCAACCGGACCGATATGGCTTCAAGGAGATGCTGTCATATGCCCTGGTGATAGTGAATGGAGACCCATATACGTATCAAGAGGCTATTGAGAGCCAGGACAGAGAGTGGTGGTTCCAAGCGATGTCTGAGGAGATGTAGTCTCTCCACCAGAACCAGACGTGGCGATTGGTGCAGTTGCCACAAGGGAAGAGGCCCATTGGCTGCAAATGGGTCTACAGTCGCAAGGAAGGGCCTTCAGAGCAGGGAGGTATCAGATTCAAGGCGAGGTTAGTGGCCAAGGGATACTCCCAGAAGAAAGGCATCGACTTTAGCGAGGTCTTCTCTCCCGTCGTCAGACATACTTCCATCAGAGTGTTGCTGAGCATTGTAGCAGCTCAGGATTTAGAGCTGGAGCAGATGGATGTCAAGACGGCGTTCCTCCATGGGCATTTGGAGGAGAGGATTTACATGGAGCAGCCACCCAGTTTCAGGGATCCATGATCAAAGGGAAAGGTTTGTTTTTTGCAGAAGTCACTATACGGGCTAAAGCAGTCGCCGAGGCAATGGTACAAGCAGTTCGACTCCTATGTGCGCAGCATTGGACTTTTCAGGTGCGAGTTTGATCCCTGTGTTTATGTTCAGTCTCTTGAGGATGGTTCTAGGGTGTTCCTACTCTTGTATGTAGATGACATGCTTATAGCATGCAAGAGTAGGAAGGTTGTGCAGGATCTGAAGGCATCCTTATCTCGGGAGTTTGAGATGAAGGATTTGGGCCCTGCAAGGAAGATCCTAGGCATAGAGATTTTCAGAGACCGAGCCCAGAGGTTGCTGCATCTATCTCAGGGGGGCTACATACGGAAGGTCTTAGAGAGGTTCAGGATGAAGGGAGCAAAGCCGGTGGAGCTGCCACTTGCCGGTCACTTCAGACTCTCGAAGACCATGGCGCCACAGACTGAGATGGAGGCTCAGGAGATGGAGATGGTTCCTTATGCTTCAGGAGTTGGGAGCTTGATGTATGCGATGGTCTGTTGTAGGCCAAACATCGCTCATGCAGTGAGTCAAGTTAGCAAGTTCATGGCGCAGCCTGGCAGGGAGCACTGGAGAGCTCTGAAGTGGATATTCAGATACCTGGCGGGTTCAGTTGGAGTTGGCATCTGCTATGAATAGTGAGGAGGTACAGTGGGATACTCTGATATATCCAGGGAGGCTCAGGGGCTGATTGGTGGTTATGTAGATGCAGACTTCGGTGGAGATGTGGATACCCGGAGGTCTACGATAGGCTTCATCTTTAGCCTGTATGGAGGTCCTATTTCTTGGAGATCGAGTCTGCAGCCTATCACGGCCCTATCCACTACAGAGATGGAGTACATCGGACTGACAGAAGCAGCTAAGGAGGCAATTTGGCTGAAGAATTTGTTGACAGAGATGGGCCTTACTCAGGAGGCTGTGACAGCCAGAGTGTACTTCTATTAGCACAGAACTCAGTCTATCATGCAAGGACAAAGCACATCGATATTCGGTATCATCGGATCAGGGAGCTTGTGGAGGATGGCGAGGTGGAGCTGGTAATGGTACACACCAAAGAGAACCCAGCTGATGCACTTACGAAGGTACTTCCATGGGACAGCTTTCAGAGATGTGTTAAGCTGATTCGGCTGATGGACAGAGTGGAGCTGGTTGAGGCCTTGGGACACCAAGGTGGAGATTGTTGTGATTCAAATGGTGTGCCCAAGGCCCAGGGGACCAAGTCTAAGGCCAAGGTCCATCATTCATGAGGGCTTCATGGAGGCTCTAGGGCTAGTTGGGCCCTAGGTTGAAAGGCTGTGGGCCTTTCGGGTTCTTGAGGTCTAGGTTATGTGGGCCTCAAGGGACCAACTCTTTATGGGCTAGGTCTGAGCCTAGGATAGGTGATATTAGGTCAAGTCATGGGTGTACATGGGCTTGGGTTAACCTAATCTCCCATAGAGTTAGTCAAGGGAGTTTTGGGTTTGGGTCACTTGACCCTGTGTTTATATATACATGCACTGTATAGGTTTGATTAAGCCAAAAAATACGAAAACCCTTTCTTCCAAGTCTCTCTCTCTCTTCTCCCTCTCTCTCCAGCTATTCTCCACACCCCAGGAGCAAGAAACCCTAGAGTTTCTTGCTGCCAGGTCCATAGAAGGTAGGAAAAGCAGGGGAAGTGCTAGGGATTTGAGCCCCTCCCCCTTTGTGCCGCCAACCATATTGCCTCTCCCTCTCTTGCAGCCACCCAAACATCAGATCCAAAATTTAGAATCTCTTGCTACAAGGTTGGTACAAGTTTTTCTCAGATCTGGAGTTGATCTGAGGTCGTTTGAGACACGGGTGAGATCTCCATCAATAGATCTACAGGAAAGGCTGCAGTAGGATAAATCTACAAGGTCTGGTTCTATCTACCTTCTTCCCTATCTAGAATACCCCAATTTGAGATCTATGAATTGAAAAACCTTGGTCCAGGCCTGATCTGGTTGGATACCAGATCTTGAATTTTTTAAAGGTGATCTTAGAGGTGTTCTTCATCTGGAACCAAAGGCTGACGAAGAAGATAGCAACCAGGTTGATTTCATCAAGGGCCTTTGATCGAGTCCAGAAGTCTTCAGATTTGTTCGTTGCTGGTTCCGCTGCACCCAAGGTCCATGGGAGGAGCCGGGATCATGCTCCAACACCAAGTCCTAATTGAACTAGGATTAGTTTTTCCTTGCACTTGGCTTATCCAATAAACCAATTGGACTTGATCCAATCAAGCCCAAACTAAATCTAATTAAATTATATTCAATTAGACTTAATCTTAGCCTATTGATTTAATCAAATTAAGTCAATTAGCAATCAAATTGCTAAGCGATCCTCCTGCAACACTTGCACTAGGTTAAATGTCAATCATATTGATCGTTTAACCCTAGAACGATTCTTAATCGTTGATCAACCATCCGATTGGATCATGAAGTCTAATGTGCGTGACCTCATAGGTCTGAACCTAAGTCAGTAGCATAGAAATAAATTTTTATACCAATCAAAGTGACCATCTAGCAATGGTACCCGACAATGGGATATGTCGAATGTGTAGAACAACATCCTTAGAACCCATGCGGATATAGTTTCCATATAATTCATCCCCTTAACCAAAATACTCATAGGATACCTTAGAGTTCAACTGTCAACTTTGATCAGGTTGTCCATATTGTATTTTAAAATATCAAATCCATCTGATGGATTATCTTGGCCAAAGTTTTGCTATATTGAAATACAGTGACTCATTCTTCTCCAACTCTTGGAGTGGTCAATCCCATCTTGATCACACTCTGACTTCGTAAGTACTTAACTGTGCCCAAAAGCCTTCTGTCACTGAATTAAAAATTTAGTTAGTTCAGTACCAAAGCACAGTGAGTTGCTTGCAAGTCACTGAGATGATCTCAGGTCTAAGGGATACTTATACCTATATCCCATCAGAGACATTCTCGACAGTAGAATACTCTGGAGTTGGTTATGTTCAATGACGATGTACCCTTACATCTTACCTGTATGCCATAACAGTGTCTCCACACTCCTTAGTTAAGAGAACTACCAACCCATATGGTCTACAGCGATCTATGCTCGATAGAAGCTATCGTCCTTATTAACAGCCTATCATTTGATCGTGAGCAGTTTTAAGGACTAATCAATAAATCCTCTCTTTATCGAACCTAAATAGTCCTAATGACTTCATCACAACAATGAAGTTTATTAGAAGATGAAAACTTATGATGAAAATATCAAAAATATATTTTATTTATTAATAAATCAATTACAATACAAGGTTGCTTAACCATCAACAGGTTGACGATTGGCTTTTGGGACATATTTCCCAACAACCAACATACAGAACCAAGAAGATAATAACACTCCCACTTATCTTTTTGTATACACATGATTCATCCATATTTTTAATAAAACCAAACTCTTTGACTATCATATCAAATCAGATGTTCCAGCTCCTCGAAACCTGCTTCGATCCATAGATAGATCTCATTAGCTTGTATACTTGATTTGCTCTTCCACTTGAGACAAATCCCTCTGGCTGAGTTATATAGACCTCTTCCTCTAGATTACTATTAAGAAAAATAATCTTGACATCCATCTGCTAGATTTCATAATCGTAGTATGCAGCTATTACAAGCAAAATTTGGACAGACATGAGCATAGCCACTGGTGAGAAGGTTTCATCATAGTCAATTCCTTGCCTTTGACTAAAATCCTTTGCCACTAACCTAGCTTTGTAGGTTTCTACTTGGCCATCTACTCTGATCTTCCTTTTGAAGACCCACTTGCACTCTATATTGGGGTCACACCCTCAGGTGCATCAACCAAGGTCTACACTTGGTTGGTATTCATCAAGTCCATCTCAAATTTCATAGCTTCCAGCTATTTGTCTGAGTCCCTACTCATGATAGCTTCCGAATAGGTCAGTGGATCAACATCCTGAATGATGTTGATAGAATTATTATTCTCAATGATAAAATTATATCTCAGAGATGCTTGACGTACTCTATATGACCTTCGAAGAGGATGTGTGTATAGTGGATGTACCTCATCCTTGGATACTTTTGATTGAGGATCTTCTTATGGTCCAACCACTGGTATTTCTAAATCAGTTTGTAGATCATGAACTTTCATAAATTCAATATTCCTCCCACTGCTTCCTTCTTGGATAAATTCATGTTTTAAGAAAGTGGTGTGCCTACTAACAAACATCTTTTCTTCAGTAGGGTGGTTGAAATAATATCCATTAATTTCATTAAGATACTCTACAAACCTACACTTGTCTGATCTAGCATTAAGCTTATATCTAAAAATATTTTTGACATAAGTAGGACAGCCCAAAGTCTTAAAATATTTAAGATTAGACTTCCTTTCATTCCATATCTCATATGGAGTGCTTGCAACAGACTTTGAAGGCATTCTGTTTAATATATATGTGACAGTCTCTAAGGTATTATCCTTAGAAAGATATTGGGAGATCGGTGAAGCATATCATAGATCGCACCATATCCATTAAAGTGTGATTCCTCCTTTCTGCTACACCATTTAACTGAGGTGTATAAGGAGGGATCCATTCAGAGAGAATACCTTTACTTTTAAGATGATCAAAAAATTTACTGGATAAGTACTCTCCTCTTCGATCAGATCGAAGAACTTTGATACTTTTTTCAGTTTATTTCTCGACCATATCTTGATACTCTTTGAACTTATGAAAAGCTTCGAATTTATGTTTCATAAGATACACATATCCAAACCTTAATAAATTATCTATAAAGGTAATAAAATAAGAGTATCTTCTTCTAGCCTGAGTTGTTATCAGTCCATATACATCTATATGTACTAGAGCTAACAACTCACTTGTCCTCTCTCTATATTAAGAAAATAAAGTCTTGGTCATCTTACCTATGAGACAAGATTTATAAGTCCCTAATGATTCATAATCATTTGGATCAAAGAATTCCTCTTTGTATAACTTATTTATCCTTGACTCACTAATATGACCAAGGCGACAATGCCAGAGATATGTGATATTCATATTTTCTCTCTTTCTTTTCATATTTCTTTTAATATGAAAAATATTTTTGAGTGCAAGAATTAAAAGATTGTTATCAATATAACTACTGTCATAAAATTTATTAAAAAAAAATGAAGCATCCATTTTCCATTAGCCTTATTTTATAACCTTATTTTAACAACAAAGATATAGAAATAATATTTCTAATGATCTTTGGCATGTAATAATAGTCTTTTAATTCTAAAGTTTTGTCTGAAGGTAAATCAAGCATATAGGTTCCCACAGTCTTTGCGCTAATAGACTCTCCACTTGTACTATAAAGCTCGAGGTCACCTCTTTTCAGACCTTTGATATTCTATAGTCGCTGTAATGAATTATAAATATGCGATCCACAGATGGTATCCAATACCCAAATATTAAAGTCTGAATCACTCAATGAAAAATAGGTCTGTATCATATACATATTTTTTGATGTTACACTTACACTCTACTTCAATCTTGTAAGATAATTCTTGTAATTATACTCCTAATATCTAAATTTTTCAAAAATAATATCCATACGGGCATCATTATCTTCTCATTATTACTGACCAATCTAGGATCAGAAATATCCAGAACATTGAAATTTTTTTCTGATACAAACTTAATTTGCAAGTTCTTCAACCAATCCACATAGTTGTATTGCTCAACATAGTTTTATTTATGGTATCATGGGGTGAAAACAAAAATATCATAATGTAGACTTAAATCTATATAAAATAATAGTATAAGGAGACCACTCATATTTGACATGCATAACTAGATGAGAATTTTTAAAACTAGTTATGTCTCCCACTATTTTATTAAATACCATAGCCCTTTCCTATGGTAAACGAGATATATTTTATATTTATCTTAGCGGGATTGAGATCCTAATTCCTCACAACGATCTTGTGTTAACACAATAAATTCTTATGAGTTCATAGGTCGGAAACTCTTTTCAATTACATCTCATATAATTTTTAATATTTTATCTTGGTCTCTAAAATATTATTAGCCTTATGTTAACACAACAAGCTATAATATTTTAGTTAAGTAAGACCCTTCATTTCAATACAGTCAAAATTGAATATAATTACCTTTGTGTTAGCACAACAAAGCAGTATATTCAAAATTGCTGTAAGCATCTTTTATGCACCAGGATTATGTTATATCAATCCTTATGACAAGCCTTATGGTAACACAACAAACTAGCCATTGTTCATGATGTAACATTAACCTAGCATGAAGGAAGGCCCTTAGTAGTGTTTAAAATACTAAGCTACCTTTATTCAAGATTCGAACTAATCTAATTGGTCAGAAAATTATTAAGATTGGTGGGGTCCTCCCATTGCTTTTCTTAGACACCAATAAAATTGGTCAGGCCAGCAATAGAACCAATTAAATAACCACCGTACTTGAAACACTCCTTAGATACCAATTAATTAATCGATTCAAAAAAATAGGTCAGTTTCTGATTCACAACACTATGACTTAATGTGATTTTTATGAGGGCTTTAATGGTCTCAAACACATCCTAATTCAATCTATCACAAGAATGCACTATAATAGTTGTATCTTAATAATCATAACAACTAATTATGGCATCTTATCATATCTCTAAGATATGAAAGCAGAATCATAAAATATGATTATAACTAAACATCTCAAACATATCATATATGCATGAAGTTCTAATAATATGCATGAATATAAAATACTCTTTTCAAGGTTCTTCTTCTTGGAACATCGCAGTGGCACCCCTACACACCATAAGAGTACCCTATTGAATAGGAAGAGAGGGTCTCTGAACCCTAGTTGCTCTTATGATTGGACAGCCTGGTGATGAACTCCAATTAGAGTACTAAGCTACTAAAAAAATTCTACATATACATCATGCATTTTATATTTAAAACATATCTCTAAGACATGCTAGGGTTTGAATGTTCAATCGGGTTCAACCCTTGACCCGACTTGAACCAAACCAAAATCTTATGCTTGATCATAATCAAAATAATAATTTAATCTTTGATTACATAAATCAAGATAGGCTCTGATACCACTGTTGGGTTCCAGTGGCACAGCAAAAGAGTTAGGTGTTTAAAATTTTTATTCAAAACAACCAATGCACTGGAAGCCCTAATGCCCAGAAACTCTTGACTATAATAATCAAAGTATAATAAATATAAATTAGGATAAAAAAAATATCTGTAGTGTTAATCTTAATTTTTATAAGGCATCCAAGTGTCCACCCTCCAATGGTGATCCACATAGAAATTGAACCAAAGACAGCGCTCCTTCTTCACCTTGCTTCAAGAGTTCTAGCCCCTAGAACTCGACTAGCCTTGTACCGATCATGTTTCTTCAAGAACCTGACCTCACCCTTTTAGAACCTCCTCTGGACTTTTGATTCTCCTTCTTTAGGATACTTACAACCCTTGTTAGGCTCAGATAAGGCTTTGTCTGAAATCCCAAAGCCTTGTCCTAAAACTAAGATAGGTTGTAAGAAAGAAAGGAGAGCAGCAGGAGAGAAATTGGAAACCTCTCTTAGATTCATCGGATACCCAGCACCCAGGCCTATTTATAACCACCAGAGGGAAGCCAAAAGAGAGGGACATGCCTTATCCAAAAGGCATATCTAATCTGATTATCAGAGATAAGAGTTCCTTCAAGCAAAAGGACTCTTATCCATGATACATCGATCAGCACCCTGGTCTGCGCGCATGCAACCAAAGTAGGGATGTTTTCACATCCTTTCTAAAATAAAAAAAATCCTCAAAAATCCACATGGATTGGAAATTCAATCAAAATTCAAGAAAATTAAAAATAGTGATAAAATTCTTAAGAAAGGATGCTATCCTTGCACCTCTTCACACAAGTGCTGATCACCACACGTGCTGGCATCAAGACCGATGTATGGCATCCGTTTGGCATCCAGATAGGTTTGAAAAAATTCAAAAAAAATTATAAAAAATATATTATGAAGTGAGAATGTCATCACCAAAAGTCATTCCAATCTAAAAGCATTTTATTGGGATAAGGACTCTCTAAATCATGGAGAGACGCGATGCTTCTGCGCATGCATGTGAGACATCCTTCTTTTTCTAATTTATTCTTTACCCCATAAAATTTAAAAAAAATATATCTCATACTTTGAGATATGCAACAGAGGATGGAGGGTGACATAAGCTACTTCACATAATTTAATCCCATGAAAAAATAAATTTTTTCTTCTACCCATGTCAACACTTGTAGGCAGAACCTGTTTCACACCAAGAGTCCACCACAACTTGGACTCTTCATATTTGGTGTTAACATAGGATGTGGTGCCCTAATTTGGACTGCTTCTAGGTATCATGACTTGACTCAAATGTCTACTAAATTAGGCTAGCTAATTAGGAAGGGATGGGACCAAATTGGTCTCCAAAGGAGCAAGGGTTTCCACACGTGCTAGCATGCTTACCGGAACCCTGATTGAATCCAAAATTCTAATCAACTTTTTTCAAAAGGGTCCTTGACCAATTTTTATATATGTGTAACCCATTTGGTTCACGTCTAGCCAATAGTAGGTTCGAATATAAGTTGACCAAATTTGATTAGATTTCAATCTAATTGATTTAGGTCCAATCAAGCTAACCCAAGCTCAATAATTAGAATCATTTTTAATTGACAATCGAATTAAACTCTTTAATTTGGTCAAAAATTTACAAGTCAAGATTGATGTCTAGCAATGTATCATGACTATACAAAAGATATAAAATTTGATGAAAATACCAAATCTATTCTTCAGTGATAAATTACCATGCAATTCAATCCTTCGATCATCCTTGCACCCTGAATATGTTCATAAGTATGGAATCATGTCAAACTCAAACACATATTCATATCGATTCTCAAATAACCAATGATGACTCTAATAAAGAAGCTTAGAAACTCTTTCTAATCTCCTTCCTGCTTTTGGCTAAAAGATTTTTCTTGAGTCATCTAGGATTGAGAATACACAAGATGCGATCTCTTCTTATTAGGAGTGATTGATTCCATGTTGACCTACTCACAATCTTCATACACACTCTACCATATCCAGAACACCCCGTATATGTCTTAATGCCATGCCTGGGTATGAACTAAAATATAAATTTATGTGCACAAGATTTATGGTGGTCTCAGGTCTAAGGATTACTTGTACAACTTCCATTTAGAGAACCATCTTTGACATGCAAATAAGGCTTCCATAAGATGTTCTCTTTCATCGAGTCAATTCAATGGACACATTTCTCAATTAAGCACCCACATCCTTGTATTAGTATCTCACACACGTGGCTAGTGAGATCTGCCACCTTCTCTATTGAGCAAACATAGGATGTACCAGCCTATTCGGAATATTGATCCCTGACTCAATGCTCCTACGATCAAAAATATTTAATATTAAAATTTTTGGATTTTAGGTCTCACTAGCATGACCAATTCATATCTCCTAAAATTATTATTCTAATCTTTGGGGTTCATCATAATCTTAGACATAATAAGATATAGCTAATATGATGAATCAATGCCTCAAATAATAATAAATATTATTTTATGAGTTAAAAAATTGTAAAGAAAGTTCCATCGCAACACACTTGCGATTGGCTTATAGAGCACTTTTCTTTCAGTCATAAATATTTACCTTTGATAATTTAGACTTGATCATATAAATAAGAATAGGATCAACAGGTGATAATTTTTGAGGTCAATGATTGTGAATCATTGTCAACCTATCAATCCTATCTCCTTAGTAAAATGACCAAGTCACTTTTTGTTGAAAAAAGTGAATGAACTAATGATGTTTTGAATTTGATACATAATGATGTATTGGATTTACGAACATGTTTGTCATAAATTTGGATTATTTGAAATATTCAAATAAGTCCATAATAAGGTAGAAAAATAAATTTGGAAGAGCATTGAAATTTTTTGATCAGATCAAAAAGGAGAATGCATTTCAAGTAAGTTTTGACATATCTAGAAGAGAATAGGATTCTCTCTTGTTGGAATCGACTTTGTTAGACATAGTTCAATCCAAGATGGAGTTTAAAAGTTTGCCAGTCTCCTTTTAAGGTTATGCTCTTAAGACTGCTTGTTATATTCTAAACTAAATTCTGAATTAATCGGTCGCAATAATTCCATATGAGATATGGACTAGGCGTAAACCGATATTCTCTTACCATAAGGTATGGAAGTATTTGGTTTATGTCAAGTATTTATAGATCGATTAGCTTGAATCCTGATCCTATATATATTATTTTATAGGATAATCTCAAAGAATCTAGAGGATATAACTTCTATCTTGCTAAAGAATAAAAGTTATTTGGTATTCTTTTTAGAAAGGGAGTACCTTGGTGAAGGTATTGATGCCTTTAATATGGAACTTATGAAGTTTGACAGGTAGAAGAACTGACATAATCTGATGAACCCGTAGAACTAGATTTGATTAGATCAAATCTGTAATCCATTGTAGAGGCACCATTAAGGAGATCCGGTAGAATACCGCATCTGTCGGATAGATATTTTGATTTCTAGTTTCAGGATGTGATCCTGTTGAACTCAATGAGAATAATAAGGATTTGATCACCTACATGGATGCCATGCAGAGGTTCGACTCTGATTAATGGCTTGAAGCCATAGGTCCAAAATGGAGTCCATGAAGGTCAACGGTGTATGGACACTCATTGATCCACTCGAAGAAATAATGCCCATAGAGTGTAAGTGGATCTCCAATAGGATCAGAGTAGCACAGATGAGAAGATGGAGATCTACAAAGCTCGTCTGGTTGCCTAAGGATATTGTCAATATTGTGGTATTGACCATAACAAGATATTTTATCTTGTGGTAATGCTAAATATTTTAGAGTTAAAACGTGCATTTTGATAAGTGATCAAAATGCATGGCTTTGTTGAGAATGAAGAAGAACTCTGTAAATACAAATGGGTTAATAGTTCTATGAGTGTATTTCTTATCTTGTATGTGAATAAATTTTTTTTAATCAAAAATAACATTCCTTACATTACAAGGAATAAAAGTTTCACTGTTATTATTGTTCTCCATAAAGGACTTTGAGAAAAGTATCTCTCATCTTAGTGATGAAGATCTATAGAGATAGATCTAAGAGATTGCTTGGATTGCCCCAATCCAACATACATAGGGTGTTTATGAGTAAAATTTATTTTATCATGTACACCATGTATGAGAACTGGAAATGGTATACTTACTAGGATAATGAGTGGATACCTGCAAGATCTGGATGAGAATCACTGGAATGTCATTCTTAAGTATTTGAGAAATAGAAGGATCAGTGACTCGGTTATGGAGAATCTGACTTAAAACTTGTGGAGATGTTTTCAATTTTTAGTTGGATATAATAATAGCAAGAATATGTCAGAATACATCCTTATCCTAAATAATGAAGCAATCTGCTGGAAAGATTTCTAGCAAAAAAATATAGCCAAATTCAAATTACGAGGCAGAATGCATGGTAGCATTTGATGCTTGCAAGAAAGGTATGTGGTTATACAAGTTCACTGACAAGCTAGGAGTGGCACCCTTCAATAATGGTCCTACAGTAAGTAAAGCATCGGAGCCATAGCTCATTCTAAGGAGCCAAAGTCCTATTAGCTTACTAGGCATTTTGCATCGCTACCATCTTATTCGAAAAATCTGTTAAGGTGATGTCAATCTTTAGAAGATCAATGAAAAGAAGAATTTGACCAATCCATTTACTAAAGTCTCAGTATCTAGAAGTTCTGAGATGATAAATCAAAGATAGGTATATGATACTATACTGATTGACTTTAGTCCAAGTAAGAATTATTGAAAAATATATCCTAAAGCCAATCGTATGACGATTGTGCTAATTATAAATATATATATATATGAATTGATAAATAATAAAAGTTATTTGATATTTTTTATCACAAGATTATATCTTTTAACGAACTCCTATATTATGATGAAGTCCTTAGGACTATTTTGATTGATAAAAGAGGATTTATCACGTAGTCCTTAAATTGGTTCGTGACCAAATGATACGCTATTAATATGATGATAGTGATATCAAGTGTAGGTTGTTGTGTGCCATATGCGTTGGTTGTTCTCATAACTAAATGGTATGAAGATACTGGTATGGCATGCAGATGAGATGCAGGAGTACATCATCACTGAACGTGATCAACTGTGGAGCACTCTGCTGTCAAGGGTAGCTCGTGAAGGGTACGGGTATAAGTATCCCTCCGACCTGAGATTATCATAGTGACTTGCAAGCAACTCACTGTACTTTAGTGCTAGACTATCTAAGTTTTTAATTCAGTGATGAAAAATTTTTAGGTATAGTCAAGTACTTGTCAAGTCAGTGCGTGAGTCAAGATGGGATTGACCCCTCCGAATTAGTGGGAGATATGCATCAGTGTACTTCAATTTAGCAGAATCTGAGCTTGGATAATCCATGTGATAGATTTGAAAAAGATTAAAATATAATATGGATGACTTATCTAGGATTGATAGTTAAATCCTAGGTCATCCTCGAGCATTAGGGTCAAAGAGATGAATTATACGGTAACCAAATGCCAATAGGTTCTTGAATATTGCTTCACCATCATTCGACCTATCCGGACGTCGGGTCATCATTGCTAGATGGTTACATCGATTGGTTCAGAAAGGTATTCTTGTGCTATCGGCTTAGGTTCAAATCTATGGGGTCACACTCAAAAAAAATTTCTGACTGATCATATGGCTGATCAATGATTGAGAATCGTTCAAGGGCTTAATTGTCAATTTGATTGATGATTAATCTTATACAAAAGTTGTAATAAATTAATTCATCAAGTGTTAATAAATTAATAAAAGATTAATTAGTAATTAGATTACTAATTAGCTCAATTTAATTAAATAAAAAGAATTAAATAAAATCTAATTGAATTTGATTCAATTAGGTTTGACCTGATTAGATTATAAGATGATCTAATTGCTAAGGGAGAATTATCCTTGATTTGATCAAGACTTTGGTTCAATCAATTCTTAATTTAATTAAAATTTAATTAAAAATTTATAAACTTAATTAGATTAGATTTCATATATTTTATTTGGGCTAAACTAGATGTGATTTGGTTTGGATTCAAATAAGAAAAATTAGAGTCCTTATTAGAATAGGACTCTTCTCCCTACGCTAACCCAGTTTGCACGTCATATATCTCTACATACAAAATTATTTTGTGACACAAAAAAAAATTTTTCCTTATCTATCTCATGTCTAAATTTGATTTGATTTTGATGAAAGAAAGGTTTTGAAATTAGATTTCAAAATATTCCTTATCAGAAGAATCTATTCTCGTCCAGATCAACCTCTCCACACTAATAAATTATTTTCCTTTTATATGTATAATATTTTGAAGAGATTTTTTATAAAAGATTAGCTAGAGAACTAGTTTACTGTGGAAAAATATGAGAAGGGGCATCTCATATTTTTTTGATATATTTTTGGATATAGAATTATGAAAGGAGGCAGAATCTTGTAAGAGTCCAAGATCATTAGGACTCTTCACCCCACCTCCTTACATGCTTATAAAAGGGGCTTTTGTAGTTTTTTTTATGTGTGTATGATACCAAAAGAGATCTCTTTATGTGGTAGAAGTTTGGGCATAGTTCATGGTGTAAAAAATTGAGAGGAGGGTCCTCTCTCTTGGGGTGTGTCCAAAAATCTGAATTTCAGATTTTTGGTTCTAAGAATTTGGGAGGAGGAAATAAATTAAAAAAATATTTTTTTTTTCTATCTTTTTTTCACCCCTTCATCTCCTCTAAAAATTTATCTTTAACCTCTAAAAAAATTTTAGAGATTTAAACAAAAGATCCAAATCAGTCAAGAAGAAAGTCTTCGTGCGAGCTAGCACTTCTGAGAAGATCGATCAGATCAAGACTTCGAGTAAATTTTTTGTAGAGACCGGATGCATGTGTGGCTGTGAGCAACCAACAAGGATCCTCTCCATCATGTCTCTCAGTAGCGGAGATCATCGACCTGTGATCAGATATGGAGTTCTGAACTTAGATTAGAAGTAGATGTGATCTACTACTCATATGCATGCATGCTGATTTTATCTTCAGATTATTTTAGATTTTATATGCAACATAACATGTCATAGATCCTAGAGTAGGTTGATTTAATGATTAGATCATATGCATGTTAGATTAATTTGATTAATCTAGTTGCCTTTCGCTGTAATTTTTTAAAAAAATTTTGAAATACATGCATGAAATCGCCTACGCATCCCAACAATTAGAGCCATAGATTTTTTGAAAACACATATGATCTGATTTTTAGATTGGATCAAAAAGTTTTAATAATTTAAAATTAATTTTGTGCTGATATAAGGTAGTTCTAGTATAGGGTTTACCCTCTATATTGTAAAGATTGTCCTAGCACAAAATTGATCGATTTTAAAAATTATTTTTAAAATAATTAAATCAAATTTTTTGGATCTAAAAATTAATATATGTGATATGTTTAATTTGAGTTTAGATCTAAAATTAGAATGATTAAAAATTTACATCAAACTGATATAAGATTGTCCTGATATAGGGTTTACCCCCTATATTGTAAAGGTTGTCCTAATTTGATGTGAATTAATTTTTAAAAAGATATTTTCAAAATATTTTAATTATTATATCAAATTTAATTTTACATATATTTGATATGTGTAAAAAATTTAGTTTTAGATATAAAATTTGATGTATATGTGATGTATTTTTATTTAGATCTAAAACTATACATATTTAATATATAAAACTAGGTTTAGATCTGAAACAGTTTTAAGATCATAAGCCACTAATTGCATGCAATAAAATATAATCTAAAAAAAATATTTTTAAATCTGAAATTATGTTGTTGTATGTGGGTATGGGATGAACAAATTAGGTTTAAATGATTAAATTATAATTAGGATCTAATTGATTAGATCAGGCTAGAATTTATTTTCGATTTTGAGCAGTTGATGAACCTAATCGATGGATGATTGGGATAAGATCAAAGGGGCTCAAAGTCGAGTTTAGTTGTTGTTGGTCGCATCGATTCATATTTTGATGTGAGTTGATTGACTCAAGATCGAATTTGACTCAGTGGTTTGAGATCTATTTCAATAAGTTAATCTAATCGATCCTAATCTATCAATTTGATGTCTGAGGTAAGTATTTAGATGGTGGTTATTTAATTGGTTTCGTTGTCTGATCTGATCAATTTTGATTGATGTCTAAGGAAAGCAATAGGGGGACCTCCATGCACCTTAACTTATTTGGCCATATTGAGAGATTCAGTTTCATATTAGGTTACTTGTTGACTTGAGTTCACCCATGCCGACTAAACTGGTTAGACATATTGATGTCCTGACCTAATTTAATCAGTTGAATATCATATCTGCTGATTTAGAAGAGACCTAAATCCAAATATCCTTATTAAATATTAAGTCTAGAAGTCTTCCATCATTGTAAAGATGCAGGTGCCTTCTTGGTGTTGATCGTTCTCGGTTGGTTATAGTAGTTCGATTGTATCAAAAAGGTATAATCACTCTATTGACATTTGATGTCCTGGGGTAGAGATAGGGTTGGGCTCAATAACTATTAGGTGAGGGTCCCAATGATGACTTTGCGCCCACTGGTGAATGATGGGTCTGACTTAACTAAGAAATATGCCAATAACTGTTAGGTGAGGGCACAAAACTTAGAGATCAAGCCCACTGCATCTTGCTTAGTAAAGTAATGGATAAAGTGTTATCCACTCATTGGTCTGTACTCATTAATAACTATTAGGTGAGATGTGTATAGATTAATGGGACCGCAATACCCACTTGAAATCGATCGCATATAGATTTCTGTTTCTCCACCCGAGGAGTGTAAAAGATTCAAAGAAATAGTGAGAGTCTTTATTTACTTTTAAAGTTTCTAGAACAAATAATTTTATAAGTATAAAAGTCTAATTAGAAACTATTCTCTCTGTAGATAACCATATCGAGTTCAAACCCCTTAGTCCAAATCCTCGATATAAATAGGTTGACAGATATAAATTATAAAGACAGGCTCTAGAATCTGAGAATTGTTTTCAATTTTGAAAAATTCACACATGTCCTAGACCAGAAAGCATCTGTGTTACCTGCTCGCTCATCTGCTGACCAACGAGCTACACTTGAGAAATGGATGGATGAAGATAATAAGGCAAAGTGCTACATCTTAGCATCCATATCCAATAATCTTCAGCATAGCATGAAGATATAAGGACTGTCAGGGAGATGTTGGTTTACCTGTAAGAGTTGTATGGTGAACAGAGTCATACAGCTCGCTTTGAGGTCTCTGAAAGACTTTTCAGAGCAAAAATGCGTGATGGATAGTCTGTCAATGATCATTGTTTGACAATAATCAAGGACATAGAGGAGCTTCAGAAGCTCGAAATGAATATGGACAAAGAATTACAGGTGGATCTGATCTTCCAATCTCTTTTTGATTCATATGGGCAGCTCATCATGAACTACCATATGAATAAGATCGATGCTACTTTATTGGAGTTATTCAATATACTGGTGACTGTAGAGGGTACCTTGAAGAGTTCAAGGGGCACAGTTCTAGCTATAGAGTGGGCTTTCTCCAATAAAAAATCTTCTTTCAAGGAGAAGAAAAAACCTGTGAAGAAATAGAAGAATGAGGCCAAGCCCAAGAAGCAGGTTCCTAAGAAGGTCGATGACAAGAGAAAGTGTTTCCATTGTAACGTCAAAGGCGACTGGAGAAGAAACTATCTGGCCTACCTGGCGACTGTCAAAAGCAGGAAGAAAGATGGACCTTTTGAAGGTACATCTGAAATGTTCGTTATTGAAACTAATCTAATGATTTTCTCTTCTTCTAGTTGAGTTCTTGATTTTGGTTCAAGTGCTCATTTGTGCACTTCAATGAAGGATCTTGAAGAAGTTAGGGGGCTGAGAAAAAGTGAGATCACTCTTCGAATCGGCAATAGAGCAAGGGTTGCTGCTGTGGCTGTTAGAACCTATTCTCTGCGACTATCATTAAGACTTAGTTTGCTTTTGAAAGATTGTTATTATGTACCTATAGCCAGTAAAAATTTGATTTCTATCTCTGTACTGGCACAAGATGACTATAATTTTTATTTTAATAAAGATATGTGTTCAATTTATTTTGAAAATAAAATTATTGCACATGCTTTCTTGATTGACGGTCTTTACCATTTGCATACGGATGCGAGTGTAAACATTAATGAGCAAATAGTGAATGCTATAGGGTCTAAGAGATCTAGAGACAGGATTAGCTAAAAGTATCTATAGCACCTTAGGCTAGACTGTATTGGAGAGGACAGACTCAACAAACTAGAAAAAGATGGTCTTCTTGGACCATTGACTTTCGAGTCTTATTCAGTTTGTGAATCATATCTTCAAGAAAAAATAGCCAAGCTGCCCTTTGTGGGACAAGAGGAAAAGAGTCACTGAGATATTAGCCCTGATACACACTGATGTGTGTGGTCCATTCGATGTACAAATCAGGGATGGCTATATCTACTTCATAACTTTTACTGATGATTTTTCATGGTATGGATTTATGTATTTGATGCACCGAAAGTCTGAAGTCTTTGAAAAGTTTATAGAGTTCAGACATGAAGTAGAAAAATAGATCGAAAAATCTATAAAGGTTCTTCGATCAGATCGAGGAGGAAAATACCTTAGTGGAGAATTTCAAACCTATCTCAAAGATAATGGTATAGTCTCATAGTGGACACCTCCAGAGATACCTCAACTCAATCGGATAATCGAAAGGAGGAATCAGACCCTATTAGATATGGTCCGATCCATGATGAGCTTCACAGATCTTTCTGACTTCTTTTGGGGACATGCTTTGCTTACTGCGATTCATCTTTTGAATTGAGTTTTCTCTAAATCTGTTCCTACCACACCATATGAATTATGGCATGATGAGAAGCCAACTCTTGGATATCTCAAGATTTGAGGATGTTTGACCCATGTCAAATGATAACAGGCGGACAAGTTAGAGGCTAGATCCTTTAGAGCTCATTTTATAAGGTATTCTAAGGAAATCATGGGATACTACTTCTATCTTTTTGAGGATCACAATGTGATTATGAGCCATCATATCATATTTTTTTTAAAAAAAATTATCCAAGATGGAGGCAGTGAGAGGAAGATTGAGCTCGAAGAGAAAGTCTCTGAAGAACATCGAGTCCAAGAACCTGAACCCAAAAATGAGCCAGTAGATGTGATACCTCCTCCACCTCATAGATCAAATAGGATCTTCCATCCTCTTGAAAAATTCTTAGGTATTCTTACAGAGAATTTAGAGAAATCATTCCTTGTGAGAGATAGGGACATTAGAAATGATACCAAAACCTATAATGAGGCAATGTTAGATGTAGACTCCGAGAAATGGATGGAAGCGATGAAGTCAGAAATTGACTTCATGCATTCCAACTAGATTTGGTCCTTAGTAGATTCACCTAAAGGTATTGTACCTATTGGATGTAAATAGATTTACAAAAGAAAGAAAGATTAGGTCGGATGGTAAGGTATAGATCTATAAGGCAAGGTTAGTCGTGAAAGGTTATAGTCAACGCGAAGGCATTGACTATCATGAAATCCTTTTACCCATAGCCATGCTAAAATCCATCCATACTCTACTTGCCATAGCAATATTTTATGATTATAAAATTTGATAGATGGATGTGCAAATTGTATTTCTAAATGGATATCTTGAGGAAGATATCTATATGAAGCAGCCTCTGGGTTTCATATCTGATGATAGTGATCATAAGGTCTGCAAGCTGCAAAGGTCCATTTATGGACTCAAGCAAGCATCTCGAAGTTGAAACACTCGCTTCAATATTGTGATCAAAATGTTTGATTTCATCAAAAATGAAGAGGATAAAAGAATAGTATCCTACAAGCCAATCGCATAGAGATGCAAAGGGACTTTTCTTTATTTTCTTCCTACTCATTTGCATGATATTAGTTATTTTATTCATAAGGTATTGTGTTTGATCATTTGCTGCATCATATTTTTATGATTATGATAAACTCCATAGATTAGGATAATGATTTTAGGATCATGATGAGATCATGCCAGTGAGACCTAAAATCTTGATAGCCCCAATCTAAAATATTCCTAATCATTGGATTATCGAGTTAGAGATCGATAATACCGATAAGACTGGTACATCCTATATATGCTTGATGGAGAGGGTGGTTGATCTCATAATCACTTGTGTGATGACACTAATACAAAAATATAGGTGCTCATTAGAGAATGAGTTCATTGAACTGACCCACAGGAAGAACATCTGATGGAGCCTCACAGTATCAACAGATGGTTCTTCAGTGGGAGTGATGCATGTGATCTTTTGACCTGAGATCACTATGGTACCTTATGTACATGAATTCTTACTTTAGTTTATTCTCTGACACACTACTTTGAGATATATATGGGATATTTTGGATATGATGAAGTGTGCATAGAGGTTGTGAGTGGTCAATAAGAAATCAGTCATTCCTTGTAGGAGGAGAGAACATCCTATGTGATCTCATAGGATGATGACTTTGAGAGTCTCTGACCAGAGTAGAGATAAATAGTAGAAAAAATTTCTACTGATTCATCAACTGAGTCATCACCATCGGATCGAGATACATATGGATAGATATTTGGGTTTAACATATTTCCATACCCATGACCTTTTCGGGATGTTATGTGATCAAAAGATTAAATTACACGATAACTCACCACAGAAGGATAATTTTGATATTTTTGTCAAATTTTAAATCTTCTGGATAGTTATGACATATTGCTAGACGTCAATCTTGACTTATAGACTCATCAAAATAAAAAGAGTTTAATTCAAGAATCAATTAGGAAGAGTCCTAGTTGATTGAGACTCTTAAGTTGACCTAATCCAATCAGATTAGGGTTACGTCAAGAGTTTGGGTTCACTGCTGGCTAGATTTGTAACCCAATGGGTCACAAACAATAGAGATTTGGTCTTGGTATAATCTATTTGGATTTATTATAAATCCAATGGGTTAATTAAATTGCTAGCACATAAATTAACCCAAGTGAAAGAAAAGTGCCCTATAAGCCAATCGCAAGGGTGTTGTGATGGGACTTTCTTTATAATTTTTCAACTCATGAAATGATATTTACTATTATTTGAGGCATTGATTCATCATATTAGCTACATCTTAATATATCTAAGATTATGATGAATCCCAAAGATTAGGATAATAGTTTTAGAAGACATGAATGGGTCATGCTAGTGAGACCTAAAATCTTAAAATTCTAATCTTAAATATTCCTGATCGTAGGAGCATTGAGTCAGGGATCAATATTCCAGATAGACTGGCATATCCTATGTATGCTCAATGGGGTAGCAGATCTCACTAGCCACTTGTGTGAGACACTAACACAAAGATGTGGGTGCTCATTTGAGAAATGAGTTCACTGAATTGACTCGAAGAAAGAGAACATCTTATGGAAGTCTTATTTGCATATCAAAGATAGTTATCTAAGTGAGAGTTATGCAAGTGATCCTTGGATCTGAAACCACCATAGAATCTTATGCACATGAACTCATATTTTGGTTCATACCCAGATATGGTATTAAGATATGTACGGGGTGTTCTGGATATGGTGGAGTGTGTATGAAGGTTATGAGTAGGTCAATATGGAATCGATCACTCCTAGTAAGAGGAGATCGCATCCTGTGTATTCTCAATCCTAGATGACTCAAAAAAATCTTTTGGCCAAAAGCAAAAAGAAGATTAAAAAAAGTTTTTAATGCTTCTTCATTAGAGTCATCATTGGTTAATTAAGAATCGATATGAATATGTGTTTGAGTTTGATATGATTCCATACTCATGAACATATTCAGAGTGCAAGGATGATCGAAGGATTGAATTGCACAGTAATTTACCACTGAAGGGTAGATTTGGTATTTTCATCAAATTCTATATCTTCTGGGTAATCATGATATGTTGCTAGATATCAATCTTGACTTATTAGTTTTTGACCAAATTAAAGAGTTTAATTCGATTGCCAATTAGAAATGATTCTAATTATTAAACTCGGGTTAGCTCGATTGGACCAAAATCGATTAGATTGAAATCTAATCAAATTTAGTCAACTTATACCTGAACCTACTACCAACTAGATGTGAAACCCAATAGATCACACACATATAGAAATTGGCCAAGGACCCTTTTGAAAAAGGTTGATTGGAATTTTGGATTCAATCAAGGTTCCGGTAAGCATGCTAGCACGTGTGGAAACCCTTGCTCCTTTGGAGACCAATTTGGTCTCATCCCTTGCTAATTAGCTAGCTCAATTTGGTAAACATTTGGGTTAGGTCATATCACCTAGAAGTAGCTCAAATTGGGGCACCACATCCCATGTTAACACCAATTATGAAGAGTCCAAGCTGTGGTGGACTCTTGGTGCAAAATAGATTCTGCGTATAAGTGTTGGCGTAGATAGAAGAAAAAATTTATTTTTTATAAGATTAAATTATGTGTAATAGCTTAAATCACCCTCCATCCTCTGATTAACATCTCAAAGTATGATATATATTTTTTTTAGAATTTTTGGAGAAGAGAAAAAATTAGAAAAAGAAGGATGTCTCACGCACGCATGCAGAAGCATCGCGTCTCTCCATGATTTGGAGAGTCCTTCTCCCTATCAAATTCTTTTAGATTAGAATGATTTTTGGTGATAATATTTTAAATTTGATATTCTATATTTGATAATTTTTTTGGAATTTTTTCTAACTTATCTGGATGTCAAACGGATGCCATAAGTCAGTCCTGATGCTTGCACATGCGGTGATCAGCACTTGCGTGAAGAGGTGTGATGATAGCATGCTTCTGTGAGAATTTTATCATCATTTTCAATTTTTTAAATCTATATTAAATTTCCAATCCACATAAATTTTTGAAGATTTTTTTGATTTGAGAAGGGATGTGAAAATATCCCTTCTTTGGTTGCATGCACGCAGACCAGAGTGCTGATCGACGTATCATGGATAAGAGTCCTTCTGCTTGAAGGAACTCTTATCTCTGATAATCAGATCAGATATGCCTTTTGGATAAGACATGTCCCTCTCTTTTGGCATCTCTCTGGTGGCTATAAATAGGTCGGGGTGCTGGGTATCCGAGGAATCGAAGAGGGATTTTCAATTTCTCTCCTGTTGCTCTCCTTTCTTTCTTACAACCTATCTTAGTTTTAGGACAAGGCTTTGGGATTTTAGACAAAGCCTTATCTAGTTCTAACAAGGGTTGTAAGGGTCCTAAAAAAGAGAATCAGAAGTTTAGAGGAGGTTCTAAGAGGGTGAGGTCAGGTTCTTGAAGAAACTTGATCGGTACGAGGCTAATCGAGTTCTAGGGGCTAGAACTCTTGAAGCAAGGTGAAGAAGGAGCGCTGTCTTTGGTTCAATTTTTGTGTGGATCACCATTGAAGGATGGACACTTGGATGCCTTATAAAAATTAAGATTATCACTACATGTATTCTTCTTATCTTAATTTATATTTATTATGCTTTGATTATTATAGTCAAGAGTTTCTGGGTATTAGGGCTTCTGGTGCATTGGGTGTTTTGAATAAAAATTTTAAACATCTAATCCTTCCGCTGTGCCACCAGAACCCAATAGTGGTATCAGAGCCTATCTTGATTTATGTAATCAAATATTAAATTATTATCTTGATTGTGATCAAGCATGAGTTTTTGGTTTGGTTCAAGTCGGGTCAAGGGTTGAACCCGATTGAACATCCAAACCCTATCATATCTTAAAGATATGTTTTAAATATAAAATACATGATTTATGTGTAGAATTTTCTTAGTAGCTTAGTACTATAATTGGAGTTCATCACCAGATCGTCCGGTCATAAGAGCAAGTTGGGTTCAGAGACCCTCTCTTCCTATTCAATAGGGTACTCTTATAGCGTGTAGGGGTGCCACTGTGATGTTCCAAGAAGAAGAACCATGAAAAGAGTATTTTATATTCATGCATGTTATTAGAACTTTATGCATATATGATATGCTTGAGATGTTTAGTTATAATCATATTGTATGATTCTACTTCCATATCTTAGAGATATGATAAGATACCATAATTAGTTGTTATAATTATTAAGATATAACTATTATAGTGTATTCTTGTGATAGATTGAATTAGGATGTATTTAAGACCATTAAAGCCCTCATAAAAATCATATTAAGTTGTAGTGTCATGAACCAGAAGCTGACCAATTTTCTTGAATTGATTAATTAATTAGTGTCTAAGGAGTGTTTCAAGTGCGGTGGTTATTTAATTGGTTCCGTTGCTGATCTGGCCAATTTTATTGGTATCTAAGAAAAGCAATGGGAGGACCCCCACTAATCTTAATACTTTTCTGGCCAATTAGATTAGTTCGAATCTTGAATGAAGGTAGCTTAGTGTTTTAAACACTACTAAGGGCCTTCCTTCATGCTAGGTTAATATTACATCATGAACTATGGCTAGTTTGTTGTGTTACCATTAGGCTTGTCATATGGATTGATATAACATTATCCTGGTGCATAAAAGATGCTTATGGTAATTTTGGATATACTGCTTTGTTATGCTAACACAAGGGCAATTATATTCGATTTTGACTGTATTGAAATGAAGGGTCTTACTTAACTAAAATATTATAGTTTGTTGTGTTAACACAAGGCTAATAATATTTTAGAGGCCAAGATAAAATATTAAAAATTGTATGAGATGTAATTGGAAAGAGTTTTCTACCTATGAACTTATAAGGATTTGTTGTATTAACACATGATCATTATGAAGAATTAGGGTCTCAATTCTACTAAGATAAATATAAAATATATCTCATTTACCATAGGAGAGAGCTATGGTATCTGATAAAATAGTGGGAGACATAACTAGTTTTAAAAGTTCTCATCTAGTTATGCATGTCAAACATGAGTAGTCTGCTTATACTATTATTTTATGTAGATTTAAGTCTACATTATGACTTCTTTATTTTTACCCCATGATACAATAAATAAAACTATGTTGACCGATACAACTATGTGGATTGGTTGAGAAACTTACAAATTAGGTTTATATCAGAAAAGAACTCTGATATTCTAGATATTTCTGACCCAAGATTGGTCAGTAATAATGAGAAGATAATGATGTCTGTATGGATATTATTTATGATAAATTTAAAAATTAGGAGTATAATTGCAAGAATAATCTTGTAAGATTGAAGTAGGATGCAAGTGTAAAATCAAAAAGGTGTGTATATGATACAGACCTATTTTTATTGAGTGATTCAGACTCTGATATTTGGGTATTGGATACCACCAGTGGATCATACTTTTGTAGTTCATTACTGTAACTACAGAATATCAAAGATCTGAAAAGAGGGAACCTTGAGCTTTATGGCGCAAGTGGAGAGTCCATTAGTACAGAGGCTGTGGGAACCTGTATGCTTGATTTATCTTCGAATAAAATTTTAGAATTAAAAGACTGTTATTCATGCCAAAGGTCATTAGAAATATTATTTCTATACCTTTGTTATTAAAACAAGGTTATGAAATAAAGCTAATGAAAAATGGATACTCTATTTTTTTATGACAGTGATTATATTGATAACAATCTTTTAATTCTTACACTCAATAAAATATTTTTTATATTAAAAAAAATATGAAAAAAAAGAGAAAAAATATGAATGTCACATATATCTGGCATTGTCGCCTTGGTCATATTAGTGATTCAAGGATAAACAAGTTATACAAAGAAGAATTCTTTGACCCAAATGATTATGAATCATTAAAAACTTATAAATCTTGTCTTATGGGTAAGATATCTAAGACTCCATTTTCTGGATATGGAGAGAGGATAAGTGAGTTGTTAGCTCTAGTACATATAGATATATATAGACCGATAACAACTCAGGCCAGAAGAAGATACTCCAATCTTTACAGATGATTTATTAAGGTTTGGATATGTGTATCTTATGAAACATAAATTTGAAACTTTTGATAAGTTCAAGGAGTACCAAGGTATGGTCAAAAAATAAATTGAAAAAAAGTATCAAGCTTCTTTGATCTGATCGAGGAGGAGAATACTTATCCATTGAATTTCTTGATCATCTTAAAAGTAAAGGTATTCTCTCTAAATGGATCCCTCCTAATATGACTCAGTTAAATGGTGTAGCAGAAAGGAGAAATCGTACTGTGATGGATATGATACGATCCATGATATGCTTCATTGATCTCCCAATATCTTTCTAGGAATAATGCCCTAGAGACTGTCACATATATATTAAACAGAATGCCTTCAAAGTCTGTTGCAAGCACTCCATATGAGATATGGAATGAAAGAAAGCCTAATCATAAACATCTTAAGATTTTGGACTGTCTTACTTATGTCAAAAATATTTTTGGACATAAGCTTAATGCTAGATCAGACAAATGTAGGTTTGTAGAGTATCTTAATAAAATTAATGGATATTATTTTAACCATGCTACTGAACAAAAGGTATTTGTTAGTAGGCACGCCACTTTCTTGAAATATGAATTTATCCAAGAAAGAGGTAGTGGAAGAAATATTAAATTTATGAAAGTTCATGATCTACAAATCGATCTAGAAATATCAGTGGTTAGACCACAAGAAGATCCTCAATCAAATGTACCCAAAGATGAGGTACATTCTCTATACACACCTCCTCTCCGAAGGTCAAATAGAGTGCATCAAGCATCTCTGAGATATAATTTTATCATTGAGAATAACAATTCTATCAACATCATTTAGGATGTTGATCCACTGACCTATTCGGAAGCTGTCATGAGTAGGGACTCAGACAGATAGCTAGAAGCTATGAAATCTGAGATGGACTCGATTAATACCAACCAAGTATAGACCTTGGTTGATGCACCTAAGGGTGTGACCCCAATAGGGTGCAAGTGGATCTTCAAAAGGAAGATCAGAGTAGATGGCCAAGTAAAAACCTACAAAGTTAGGTTAGTGGCGAAGGATTTCAATCAAAGGCAAGGAATTGACTATGATGAAATCTTCTCACCAATGACTATGCTCAAATCCGTCTGGATTATGCTTACTATAGCAGCATACTACGATTATGAAATTTGGTAGATGGATGTTAAGACCAATTTTTAATAGTAATCTAGAGGAAGAGGTCTATATGACTCAGCCAGAAAGATTTATCTCAAGTGGGAGAGCAAATCAAGTATGCAGGCTAATGAGATCCATCTATGGATCGAAACAGATTTTGAGGAGCTGGAACATCCGATTTGATATAACAGTCAAAGAGTTTAGCTTTATTAAAAGTACAGATGAACCATATGTATATAAGAAGACAAGTGGGAGTGTTATTGTCTTCTTGGTTTTGTATGTCGGTGACATACTGCTCATTGGGAATGATATCCCAATGATTCAATCAGTCAAAACTTGGCTATCAAATAAGTTTTTCATAAAAGACTAGGGTGAAGCATCCTATATACTGGGTATAAAGATTTATAGAGATAGATCTAAAAGGATGTTAGGCTTATCCCAGTCATGGTACATAGACCTCATACTAAAGAGATTTAATATTGGAGGCAAGTAAGAAAGATTACTTGTCTATAAGTTATGGTATACGTCTCTCTAAGAAAATGTATCTTAAGACACCAGAAGAGAGGAAAAGGATGAATGAAATCTCTTATGCTTCGGCTGTGGGATCAATTATGTATACCATGATATGTACCAAGCCTAATGTAGCTTATGCTTTGGGCATAGCTAGTAGATTTCAGGCTGATCTAAGGAAGAATTATTAGAAAGCAGATGATAGCAAGTCAATATCAGCGTATGTGTTTATCCTAAATGATGGGATAGTGAGTTGGAAGAGTTTCAAGCAGTAGATAGTAGCTAACTCAACTACTAAGCCAGAGTATGTTGCTACTAATGAAGCCATTAAGGAAGCTGTCTGGATGAAGAACTCATCATGGATTTAAGAGTCGTTCCTAAGATTGAAGGATCAGTGTCACTCTAGAGTAATAACACTGGGGTCGTTATTCAAGATAAGGAACCTAAGTCTCATTATAAATCTAAGCACATCTTCAGACGTTTCCATCTCGTTAAAGATAAGATGTTATCTTTGAACGAGTAGACAGAAAGAACAATACAGTAGACCCATTCACTAAGGCCATACCACAGCAGCTATATGATTATCATCATATTTGTATGAGATACAAAGGTGATTGGCTTTACTGCAAGTGGGAGATTGAAAAAAAAAGTGCCCTATAAGCCAATCGCAAGTGTGTTGCGATGGGACTTTCTTTACAATTTTCCAACTCATGAAATGACATTTATTATTATTTGAGGCATTGATTCATCATATTCGCTATATCTTAATATATCTAAGATTATGATGAACCCCAAAGATTAGGATAATAGTTTTAGAAGATATGAATGGGTCATGCTAGTGAGACCTAAAATCCTAAAATCCTAATCTTAAATATTCCTAGTCGTAGGAGCATTGAGTCAGGGATCAATGTTCCAGATAGACTGGCACAACCTATGTATGCTCAATGGAGAGGGTGGCAGATCTCACTAGCTACTTGTGTGAGACACTAATACAAAGATGTGGGTGCTCATTTGAGAAATGAGTTCACTTAATTAACTCAAAGAAAGAGAACATCTTATGAAAGTCTTATTTGCATGTCAAAGATAGTTCTCTAAGTGGGAGTTGTGCAAGTGATCCTTGGACCTGAAACCATCATGAAATCTTATGCACATGAACTCATATTTTGGTTCATACCCAGGCATGGCATTAAGACATGTACGGAGTGTTCTGGATATGGTGGAGTGTGTATGAAGGTTGTGAGTAGGTCAATATGGAATCGATCACTCCTAGTAAGAGGAGATCGCATCCTGTGTATTCTCAATCCTAGATGACTCAGAAAAGTTTTTTGGCCAAAAGCAGAAAGGAGATTAGAAAGAGTTTCTAATGCTTCTTCATTAGAGTCATCATTGGTTAATTAAGAATCGATATGAATATATGTTTGAGTTTGACATGATTCCATACTCATGAATATATTCAGAGTGAAAGGATGATCGAAGGATTGAATTGCACGGTAATTTACCATTGAAGGGTAAATTTGATATTTTTACAAAATTTTATATCTTCTGGATAGTCATGATACGTTGTTAGATGTCAATCTTGACTTATAGATTTTTGACCGAATTAAAGAGCTTAATTCGATTGCCAATTAGAAATGATTCTAATTATTGAACTCGGGTTAGCTCGATTGGACCAAAATTGATTAGATTAAAATCTAATCAAATTTGGTCAACTTATACCTGAACCTATTATCAGCTAGATATGGAACCCAATAGATCACACATATATAGAAATTGGCCAAGGACCCTTTTGAAAAAGGTTGATTGAAATTTTGAATTCAATCAGGGTTCCAGTAAGCATGCTAGCACGTGTGGAAACCCTTGCTCCTTTGGAGACCAATTTGGTCCCATCCCTTGATAATTAGCTAGCCCAATTTGGTAGACATTTGGGTTAGGTCATATCACCTAGAAATAGTTTAAATTAGGGTACCACATCCCATGTTAACACTAATTATGAAGAGTCCAAGTTGTGGTGGACTCTTGGTGCAAAATAGGTTCTGCATATAAGTGTTGGTGTAGATAGAAGTTAAAATTTATTTTTTCATGGGATTAAATTATGTGTGGTAGCTCAAATTACCTTTCATCTTCTGTTTCACATCTCAAAGTATGAGATATATTTTTTCTAAAATTTTTGGGGAAGATAAAAAATTAGAAAAAGAAGGATGTCTCGTGCACGTGCGCAAAAGCATCGCATCTCTTCATGATTTGGAGAGTATTTCTCCCTATCAAATGCTTTTAGATTAGAATAATTTGGTGATAACATTTTACATTTGATGATATATGTTTGATAATTTTTTTGGAATTTTTTCAGACTTATTTGGATGCCAAACAGATGCCATAAGTCGGTCCTAATGCTTGCACATGCGGTGATCAGCACTTGCGTGAAGAGGTGCAAGGATAGCATCCTTTCATGAGAATTTTATCACTATTTTTTATTTTTTTGAATTTATATTGAATCCCCAATCCACGTGGAATTTTTAGGATTTTTTTGATTTGAGAAGGGATGTGAAAACATTCCTTCTTTGGTTGCATGCGCACAGACCAGGGTGCTGATCGACGTATCATGGATAAGAGTCCTTCTGCTTGAAGGAACTCTTATCTCTGATAATCAGATCAGATATACCTTTTGGATAAGGCATGCCCTCTCTTTTGGCATCCCTCTGGTGGCTATAAATAGGTCGGGGTGCTGGGTATCCGAGGAATCGAAGAGGGGTTTTCAATTTCTCTCCTATTGCTCTCCTTTCTTTCTTACAACCTATCTTAGTTTTAGGATAAGGCTTTGAAATTTAAGACAAAGCCTTATCTGATCCTAACAAGGGTTGTAAGGGTTCTAAAGAAGGAGAATCAGAAGTTCAGAGGAGGTTCTAAGAGGGTGAGGTCAGGTTCTTGAAGAAACTTGATCAGTATGAGGCTAGTCGAGTTCTAGGGGCTAGAACTCTTGAAGCAAGGTGAAGAAGGAGCGCTGTCTTTAGTTCAATTTTTGTGTGGATCACCATTGGAGGGCGGATACTTGGATGCCTTATAGAAATTAGAATTAGTGCTACAGGTATTCTTCTTATCCTAATTTATATTTATTATGCTTTGATTATTATAGTCAAGAGTTTCTGGGCATTAGTGCTTCCGGTGCATTGGGTGTTTTGAATAAAAATTTTAAACACCTAACCCTTCCGCTATGCCACCAGAACCCAACACCAAGTTCTCAATTGGCTTCAGTGTAAATGTGTTTGTGCTAACCCTTTACTTGTTGCCTTGACCTAATGTGATTGTATTGGAACCATCTAATTATTAGTTGGTTTATTTGGTTTATATGGAAGAGTTTCATGTGAATCCACCACCTCCACATCATTCACCATGCCAAAGAATAATGTGGCATCATATTTATTTTGAGAGTTAAGGAAGGAGAGTCCTTCTTTCATACTTATCTTAATTTTCTTACATGTTCCACACATCCCTTAATTTTGTGCACCATCAGATGGTGCCTTAGGATATGTGGACGTGGAAGAGGAGGAGTCCTTCTTTAGGAAGGAACTCCATGCCAAAATAAATAAGGAATGCCCATATTTTTGTGCGATGAAGTGGAAGAGTCCATTTCATGTTGGACTCTTAATTCCTTCCATTATTTCTACACATTTTTTTTATTTCATCATGTCATCTGATGACCCTTGGAATTATAGGAACAGAAGAAAAGGAAGAGTCCTTCTCTGACAAGGTGGTTGAACATCAAAAATTCATTGGACCCTCCCTTATATGCATTGAGTTTATGGAAGAGTCTTAATTGTTAAGGACTCTTGATATCTCACGTGCTCCCTTAATTCCACGTGCCATAAGATGATGTCCAAATTTTTTTTAGTAGAGGAAGAGTCCTTCTATTTATAAATCACTTCCTATTCCATACCTTGATGCTTTGGATTATATGCAAAAAAATAATTTGTGCGTGTAAGGAAGATTGGATGCCAAGAGTTGGCGCCCCTTGGTGACTTATGTGACGCCCCTTCATTCCTTATATAAGGGGCATCCCATATGGCATAAAATTCATCCAAAGAGTTATTTAGACATGGGATTAGATGAGGATAAATCAAAAAAATCTGAAATAAAAAAGAAAAGAAAAAGGAAGAGAAAAATAGAAAGGAAGGGAAGAGAGAAAATAAAAAGCATGAGATGCTTGTCCAATAATCAGATTGTTCATGTGTTGAACATAAAATCTGATTTGTGTGTGGTGAAATCTTTTAGGAAAAGACTTCTAGAGTGATCTTAGTGAAGATCATGAAGGCATACAAGTGATGGTACAATCAATTTTTTTGAAGAACGATCGGCTGCGAGCTTAGGAAGAAGGCTGCAGCACCATGACGAATTTGGAAAGGGCCTGATCAATCTCGTGTGGATCACCATTGAAGGGCTTCTACTTTGAAGCCTCATAGAGGTCTTAAGATTACTAGTTCATGATCTTCATGATGGTATATTTCATGATCTTCATGATGGTATATGACTTCTGATCTTCTCTTGTTATGCATGCTTATGTTATTTGATTGTAATCATCAAGATATTTCTAAGGTTTTGTGTTCTGGTGCTCTTATTTAATTGTTAAACCTTGTTTTCAATTGTTGAATGCATATTAATATTTTTGAAATTTAGATTCTACTGCATCACTAAAACCCAATAGTGATATCAGAGCCATCCTTGATTGATTCAATTAAATTTCATTTTATTTTTATGATATGGATTAGATCCAGTTCAAACTATGTCAAAATTAGATCTTCTGATTAATGTTTAATTTATATTTTTGATGCATTTTTGTAAATGATCCATGATCAAACTTTAGATATAAAATTTTATGATCTATAAACTTGTGACACAAGTTTAGATTAGATCCCATAATCTAATTTTCAATGGAATTGAAGTCCAGTGCATGTGATGCGCAGACCTTTGGAATGCTACATATGGATGTACACTGCCAAAACTTAGGGTTCTTGCATTTGATGCATCTACCTAAGATCTAAAAGCCGACCACCATGTTATCGGGCACTCACCATTATGGGTCGACCATCTTGATTGTTGCCTGAGGTATGTGTGGAGCTAAAAAAATTTTTGATGATGGAGAGGATGCATCAGACATGGATTAGGATTTTTATCGGTAGATTTATTTAACTATATTTTATTGATTTAAATTATTTAGAATTAATGATTATAGATTAAATCAAAATTATTGTTCTAATTTGATTAGAAGTCATGTTTATTATAGGTTAATCAAATTGTCATTTACCTAATTTGATTAAGGTTTGAGTCATGGTTGATCGAATCTATGCTAACCTAAATGGATTAGGGCTAACCTAAGAATTGGTCAACCCAACTCAAATGGATGATAAATGATTAACTTAAAATTAATCTTTGGGTCAAGAGTTGAATCCGAATCAAAAATCTTAGTTGGATCCTATGACCATAAATTTAAACATCTTTATTGACATGTGTATGAATGATATCACAATAAAAATAACATGAGTAGTTTGTTATAATATTTTATAATTGTTATAAAAATACATATTGAGTGGTTATGGACTATGGAACATCCATGTGATGGATGTATGTATGAATATTTTCTTATTGGCTGATTATATAAATGCATCTATAAGAATTGCAATAGAGACTGGGTGCCCTTGATGTATTGTATTATCAGCTAAATCTTTCTTTTGTATGTTTCCAACTGTTGATTAAGATTTTTTACATATTGATATAAAATTATAGAAAAAAAATATTTAAAAATAGATACAAATTATTTCTTACTATTTTCAAATAAAGATTAAGCATTCATGGTAGATTTCATAGAGATGAATACTTGACTACTAGGCCAATTGAAGAACAGAGGTGTGTTAAGATTGACCATGAGATGGTTCAATCTATGATGCACCTAGGGTTAGACCCATAGATCATCTTGTGGCTCGGATGATTTTTTCAAAAGTCCATAACCATTTGTCTTCCTTTATATGCTCTTACATGCTGGTAGTTATAATTAGAATTTAAATAGCATATGATGCATGTATATGTTTAGGATGTGCATGAGACCTAAGTCTCTTATATAAATTATATTAAGTCATAATGGTGAAGTATTAAAAACACTACCCATGCCTTCCTTCATGCCAAGCCAGTATTATGTCAAGAACCATAGTAGGCTTATTGTGCTATCCACAAGACTTGCTGTGGAGACTGATTTAATACTGTCTTGGTACATAATAAAGCTAAAAGTAATTAGCTCATACTAAATCAATAGAGTATGTCAAAAATTATAGTGAGTTTGTTGTGCTTTCTATAAGGCTTACTATAGTGATGGTATGATGTTGACATACTGATGCTTATGGTATATTCTAGTAGTACTGTCATGTTGTGCTATCTACAAGGATAGTATTATTTACATATGACCATATAGAATTGAAGGATACAACTTAACTAAAATACTATACTTTGTTGTACTATCCATAAGACTATAAGTATTTTAGAGGCAAAAGTTATGTTGAAAGTTACATGAGATGCAATTGGTAAAGAATTACCTATTCTTGAACTCATAGGAGCTTGTTATGCTATCCACAAGATTTTTTATGAGAAATTAGAATTTCATCCCCACTAAGGAACTTTATGATAAGATTTTTCATTTTCATACTTGAGGGTTTTGAGATTCGCTAAAATAGTGGAAGACACGATTAGATAAAAACCTCATCTAACTTGTGCATGTCATCATGAGTAGTCCTTATATGTTCTTATATACATATTTGTATCTGAAAGAATAATACTCTACAAGTCAATCACATAGGAGATATGATAGAATGTTTAATGTAATTTATCTTTCAGGCTCATGTAATTGATATTTATATTATTAATAAAATAGATATTTTTGATTCATTATATGCTGTATCTTATTATTTTTTAAGATTATAATGAACCCTATAGGTCTGAATAATGATTTTACGGCCATGATGAGATTACGTCAGTGAGACTTAAATCTTTGATAGTCATAATCTAAAATATTTTTAGTCATTGATACATTGAGTCGGAGATCAATGATATTGGTAAGACTAGTATATCCTATGTATGCTCAGAAATGAGGGTGGTTGATCTCACAACCACTTATGTGGTGACACTAATACAAGGATATAGATATTCATTAGAGAATGAGTTCACTAAATTGACCTACAAGAAAATATCAGATGGAGTCTTATTTACATGTCAACTGATGATTCTCTAGTGGGAGTTGTGTAAGTGATCCTTTGACCTGAGATCATCATAGTACCTTATGTACTTGGATCCATATTTTGGTCCACTTCCTAACTTGATTCTTTGATCCTTGTATGGGGTATTCTGGATATGGTGAAGAGTGCATGGAGGTTGTGAGCGATCAATAAGAGATCAGTGACTCCTAATAAGGAAAGCACACATCCTATGTAATCTCATAGGTCGATGATTCGAAAGTCTTTGGCCAAAGTAGGATGATAATTAGAAAAATTTTTTTAATATATCATCATTTGAATCATCACCTTCTAATCAAGATATATAATGATAAGTAATTAGATTTAATATATTTTCATGCCCATAGCTCATCTGGGATGTTGTTTGACTGAAGGATTGAATTATACGGTAACTTACCACTGAAAGATATTTTGATAATTTTTTATCAAAATTTTAAATCTTTTGGATAGTCATGACCTCTTGCTAGATATTAATCTGAACTTGTGAATTTATCAAAATTAAAAAATTTTAATTTTGGAATCAATTTGGAAGAGTCTAAGTTGATTGGGACTCTTCGGATGACCTAATCTCATCAGATTAGGGTTACATCAAAAGTCTTGATCCACTTCTAACTAGATTTGAAACCTAATCGATCACACACTTTGAAATTTAGCCTTGATCTAATTTAATTAGAGTTTAATATAAATTCTATGGGTTAATTTGGTATTACAGCACATTGTATTAACCCAAATTTCTAAATTAGTTTAGATCACAGTGTTTGAGCTAACCTAAACCAGTTGTCTTTGACCTAATGGGATTGGGTCTATCTTAATTGGTTTCCTACCCAACTTGAAATAATTTCAAGTGAAAAAGGACTCCTCTATGCCCACTAAAAGTCACATCAAAAATAAATGCCACCTCACCTCAAATTAGTGTGTGAAGTTGGAGAGTCCTTCTTCATGAAGGCTCTTAACTATACGTGTTGCCTTAATTTCTCAACCAGAAGTCCTTTGATTTGTCATCAAATTTAAGTGATATTTTTATGGCATGTAGAAAAAGGAGAGTCCTTCTATGAAGAGTCTCTCATGCACCAAAAATTTGACACGGTGAATTTATTCACCATGTGAGAAGATAGAGCACCAAAGGTTGGCACCCCTTCATCCCATGACACATCCTTTGATCCCCTAGATATATGGAACGTCCCACATAGCTACCTACTATGATTTTGGGTTGAAACTAGGGATTAAGGATGTAGAAATTATAAAAAAAAATTTGAAAAAATCTGATAAAAAGCAAGAAAAAATTGAGTGGCAAAAGTTGCAAGAAGGGTGGTGAGATTTTTAGTAAGTGTTGCTAGTGTGCCCTAGGGTTTGGTTTTTCCATGTGTTGAAGCAAAAAATCAAATCTTAGGTTGTGAGATATCTAAATAGTGTCTTCTTGGTGTCATTTTGATGACAAGTTCGAAAGTAATTGGGTTTTGGTGCGATCGTACCATAAGTTCGAAGCTAGCAGTATTCTTCAAAAGACAAGGCTGTGGCAGTGCACCGATTAGGAAGGATCTTGGCTAACTTCTGTATGGATCACCGTTGGAGGGCTTCTACTTTAGAGTCTATTGGAGAACACCAATGTGCCACTTCATCTTTTTTGGTGAGAGTAAAAATTTTATTCCTTTTTGCATGCTTATTTTATTTTATCGATATCAGCAAGGTGATTCTAGGGTTTTAGGTTTGACTCAATAGTTTTAATTATTAAAGCTATTGACTTGTTTGATTTTAAAAATTTTAAAAATTATTTTATACTACATGGTTGGAATCCAATAGTGGTACTAGAGCCATCCTTATCTGATTCGATCAAACAAGTACAAAATAGTTGCATAGAATTATTTTTGATCATATATTGCCAAAAATATTGCATTGATTTTTAGCATTGATCTTTAATCTCAAAAAATATTTTTGACTTTATATGTACCATGATTTTAATTTTTAATTATTAAAATTATAAATTTTTGATAATTTAGAATTTATTTTATCATAGTAGCTTCATGCTTAAATCGATGTATGGTTAAGGGTGTTATGCATGCCTAATATGATTAGGGGTTACTTTATTTTTCAATATGCTTGTTATATATTATGACTTCAATTGCACCCTTATATAAATTTTTGGTATGATTATATGATTGCTATTGTGATTTGTGTTTACATGCTATATTGCATAATATGTAAAGTATATTTTATGCAGTCGTAGTTAGGATGTGCCGAGACCAGTTCAAAGTCTCTCCTAAAAATTATATTAAGTTGTAATATCGAGATTTACTTTCAATTCAAAAGTTGAATTCTTTAGATCAATTAGTATCGAGAAAAGTGTGAAAGATAATTTTTTAATTAGGTCCGTATGCTGGCCTAACCAACTCTGTTGGTGTCTAAGAAAAGCTACGAGGTGCCTCCCACCTACTGACCTGGCCAATTTGATCTTATTAAATTTTGGACTTAGATTGATTAGTAATGTAGACATTACAAAAGCCTTCCTTCAAACTTGATCAATAGAGTATATCAAGATCTTAGTGAGCTTATTGTGCTATCCACAAAACTTACTATAAAAATTGATATGATGTTGATCAAGTGCATTTTGATGCTTATGGCATATTTTGAATAGTATTGCTTTGTTGTGCTATCCATAAGGGCAGCATTGTTTAAGTATGACCATATGGGATTGAAGGGTCAACTTAACTAGAACACTATAGTTTATTGTGCTATCCACAAGGCTATATGTGATCTAGAGGTCAGAGAGAAAAATATTAAGAATTGTAGAGGTATAATTGGTAAAGAGTTACCTACTCTTGAACTCATGAATACTTATTGTGCTATCCACAAGGATTTGTGAGAAATAGAGATCTCAACCCTACTAAGAAATATTAGTATGTTTCTCGATTTTCATAGATGAGGGCTATAAAGTTCGATAAAATAGTGGGAGATACTATTAGACAAAAATCTTAATCTAATTGTGAATGTCATCATGAGTTGTCCGCTTATATTGTGTTCTTATTATTGTAGATTAACTACACACATGGCTTTCTTACTGTCACTTAGAGGCATACTAGATGTAAACAAATTGATCGGACCTAACTATGTCGATTGGTTAAGGAACCTGAGAATTATTCTCACTCAAGAGAAAGTCTCGTAAATTCTGGATACATTTGCATCAGATTTTCTTAGGGAAGATACTTCTGAGGAGGAAAGGACCATACACAAGATGTGAAAAGATGACAGTATGACTGTCAAATGCATTATGCTTGCCTCTATGAGCAACGAGCTTCAAAGGCAGCATAAGGACATGGATGTTCCTTCTATACTCCTTAATCTTAAGGAGTTATATGAAAAACAAAGTCAAACTGCTCGATATGAGATATCAAAGCAGTGTTCCATGCCCGCATGACTGAAGGCATCTCCGTGCAAATGCATGTCCTTAAGATGATTGATTTGATTACTCATCTGGGATAACTGGCTTTGCCATGGACGGTGAACTGAGCCAGAATTTGATCCTGCAGTCTCTTCCTAACTCTTTTTCTCAGTTTGTTATAAATTTTTAACTCTTTTTCTCAGTTTGTCATAAATTATCATATGAACAAACTGAACATTAGCCTATCAGAACTGCTGAACATGCCAAAAATAGTAGAGAGCCATTTCAAGGATGAAAAAGCTTCGATTATTCTTGTTGATAAGATCGACAAGAAGAAGGCAAAGAAGAATTCTAAGAAAAAGATAAACCTTAAGGCTGGCATCTCCAAGAAGAAGATGAAGAAGGTCTCTGCCAAAGGTACTTGCTATCACCATGGCAAGGAGGGCCACTGGAAGAAAAATTACAAGGAGTACCTTGCAACCGTGAAACTAGCAAACGTTGCTAAAGGTTTGTATGTGATACAAACTAACTTATCATTAAGTACTTCATTCTTAGATTCTAAGGTATTAGACATCACCTGTGGCTCACATCTTTGCAAATCATTGTAGGATCTGTAGGAAATAAAGAGTTTGAATAAAGGTGACTTCGAGCTGTTCGACGCTAGTGGAGATTCCATTCAAGCCAATACCATAGGAATCAAAGTTTTGAAGTTACCTGCGAGCAAAATTTTGAAACTGAAGTTCTGTTATTATATTTCAAATATCGTTAGAAATATTATTTCTATACCATTGTTATTGGAACAAGATTTTGAAATAAATATAAAAAATAATGATTGTTCTACATATTTTTCTAATGAATATTATGGGAGTGCTTATGTTGATAATGGTCTTTTGTTGTTTTACTTAATGATAATATACTTTATATTAATAATATGAAGAAAAAAAAGAGAGAGGATGTGAATATCACATTTCTCTGACACTGCCGACTTGACCATATAAATGAGTCAAAAATTAATAAATTATTTAAAGATAAATTCTTTGATCCTTATGATTATGAATTATATAGAACTTGTAAATCTTGTCTCATGAAAAAAATGATCAAGACTCCATTTATTGGACATGGATAAAGGATGAGTAACATATTGGACCTTGTACATACTGATATATATGGTCCAATATCGACTCAAGCCAGAGGTGGATACTCTTACTTCATCACATTTACTGATGATAGATTTAGATTTGGATATATATATTTAATGAAATACAAATCTGAAGTCTTTGATAAATTTAAAGAGTATTAAAGAATGATTGAGAAACAAACTGGTAAAAGTATTAAAACTCTTTGATCTGATCAAGAAAGAGAATACTTATCTAGTAAATTTTTTGATTATTTAAAACTAAATAGAATACTCTCTCAGTGGACACCACCTTATACTCCATAATTAAATAAAATTATGAAAAGAAGAAATCATACCTTATTAGATATGATGCGGTCCATGATGTATTTCACAGATCTTCTAATATCCTTTTGGGGATATGCTCTCGAGATCACAGTATATGTTCTAAATAAAGTACCTTCTAAATCTATTTCTAGCACTCTATGTGAAATATGAAAAGAGAAAAGACCCAATCTTAAGCATCTTAAGATTTGGAGTTGTCCAACTTATGTAAAAAATATTGATGGATATAAGTTGGATGCTAGATCAAAAAAATATAGATTTGTAGATTATCCCAAGAAAAATATAGGATACTACTTTTACAACTCTACTTAACAAAAGGTGTTTGTTGATAGGCATGCCATTTTCTTGGAGAAAGAGTTTATCCAAGAAGGTGGCAGTGAGAGGTCTATTGAACTTGACGAAGTTCAAAACCTACAATCCATTCAGAATTCACAAAATGGTTCTCAACCAAATATGCCCATTATTGAGGCACAGCCACTACACATACCTCCTCTACGAAGGTCAAATATAGTACATAATGTACCACTCAAGTATGGATTTGTCATTGAGAATGACAACACATCCCACTGTTGGGATGCATAGGTAATTTCATGCATGTATTTCCAAATTTTTTCGAAAAAATTATAGTGAAAGATAACTATTAATAAAATTAATCTAATATACATATGATCTAATCATCAAATCAACCTACTTTAGGATCTATGACATGTTATGTCGCATATAAAATCTGAAATGATCCAAAGATAAAATCAGCATGCATGCATGTGAGCAGTAGATTACATCTACCTCTAATCAGAGTAAAGAACTCCATACCTGATCATGGGTCGATGATCACCACTACTGAAAACATGGTAGAGAAGGTCCTTGCTAGTTTCTCACAGCTGCACATGCATCCGATCTCTATGAAAAATCCATTCGAAGCTCCGAGCTGATCAATCTTCTTGAGAGTGTTAGCCCACATGAAAACCTTCTTCTTGACTGATCTGGATCCTTTCTTTAAATTTCTAAAATTTTTTTAGAGATTGAAGATGAACTTCTAGAGGAGATGAAGAGTTGAAAGAAAGATAGAGAAGAAAATAATTTTTTTCTAATTTATTTCTTCTTCCCAAACCCAAAGGATCAAAAATCTAAAATTCAGATTTTTGCGCACACCTCAAGAGAAAGGACCCTCCTCTCTATTTCTCACATCATGAACCATGCCCAAACTTCCACCACATGAAGAACTCTCTTCTGATATCTTACACACATAAAAGAAACCATAAAAGTCCCTTTTATAGGCATGTAAGGAGGTGGGGTGAAGAGTCCTAGTGATCCTAGACTCTTATAAGATTCTGCTTCTCTTCACAATTCCATATCTCAAAACATACAAAAATATGGGACATCCCTTTCCATAATTTTTTATAGTAAATCAATTCTCCAACTAATCTCTCACAAAAAATCTCCTCAAAATGTTGCACAAATAAAAAGAAAAAAATTTATTAGTATGGAGAGGTTGATCTGGATGAGAACAGATTCTCCTGATAAGAAATATTTTGAAATCTAATTTTATAACCTTTCTTTTTTCAAAACTAAATCAGATTTAGACATGAGATAGACAAGGGAAAGAATTCTTTGGTATGAAAAAATCTCACACAAAACATTTTTTTACATGGAGATATATAACATGCAAAATGGGTTGGCACAGGGAGAAGAGTCCTATTCCAATAAGGACTCTAAGTTTTCTTATTTAAATCCAAACCAAATCACATCTAGTTTAACCCAAATAAAATATATAAAACTTAATCTAATTAAATTTATAAATTTTTAATTAAATCTTAATAAAATTAAGAATTGACTGAATCAAAATCCTGATCAAATCAAGGATAATTCTTCCTTAGCGATTAGATCATCTCATAACCTAATCGGGTCAAACCTATTTAAATCTAATTCAATTAGATTTTATTTAATCCTCTTTCTCAATCAAATTGAGCTAATCAAAAATTTAATTGTTAATTAATTCTTTATTAATTCACTAACACTTGGTAAATTAATTTATTATAATTTTTGCATAACGTTAATCATCAATCGAATTGATGATTAAGCCTTTGAATGATTCTCAATCGTTGATCAGCCACATGATCAGTCAGAAATTTCTTTGAAGTGTGAGCTCATAGATTCGAACCTAAGCTGGTAGCACAGGAATAACTTTCTGAATCAATCGATACAACCATCTAGCAATGATGTCTCGACATCCGGATAGATCGAATGAAGGTGAAGCAACATTCAAAAACCTATTGATGTATGGTTACTGTATAATTCATCCCTATTGGGTTTCGGTGGCACAGTGGAAGGGTTAGGTGTTTAAAATTTTTATTCAAAATATCCAATGCACCGGAAGACCTAATGCCCAGAAACTCTTGACTATAATAATCAAAGCATAATAAATATAAATTAGGATAAGAAGAATACCTATAGCGTTAATTTTAATTTTTATAAGGTGTCCAAGTGTCTGCCCTCCAATGGTAATCCACACAAAAATTGAACTAAAGACAGCGCTCCTTCTTCACCTTGCTTCATGAGTTCTAGCCCCTAGAACTCGACTAGCCTCATACCGATCAAGTTTCTTCAAGAACCTGACCTCACCCTCTTAGAACCTCTTCTGAACTTTTGATACTCCTTCTTTAAGACCCTTACAACCCTTGTTAGGATCAGATAAGGCTTTGTCTTAAATCCCAAATTCTTGTCCTAAAACTAAGATAGGTTGTAAGAAAGAAAGGAGTGCAACAGGAGAGAAATTGGAAACCCCTCTTAGATTCAACGGATACCCAGTACCCCAGCCTATTTATAGCCACCAGTGGGATACCAAAAGAGAAAGACATGCCTTATCCAAAAGGCATATCTGATCTGATTATCAGAGATAAGAGTTTCTTCAAGCAGAAGGACTCTTATCCATGATACGTCGATTAGCACCCTGGTCTGCACGTGTGCAACCAAGGAAGGGATGTTTTCATGTCCCTTCTCAAATTAGAAAAACCCTCAAAAATCTATGTGGATTGAGGATTCAATTTAGATTCTATAAAATTAAAAATGGTGATAAAATTCTTATAGAAGGATGCTATCCTCACATCTCTTCATGCAAGTGCTGATCACCGCACGTGCAGGCATCAGGACCGACTTATGGTATCCGTTTGGTATCCAGATAAGTATGGAAAAATTCCAAAAAAATTATCAAAAATATCTTATTAAGCAGAAAATGTCATCACCAAAAATCATTCCAATATAAAAGCATTTGATTGGGATAAGGACTCTCCAAATTATGGAGAGATGCGATGCTTCTGCGTGCATGTGAGACATACTTCTTTTTCTAATTTTTTTCTCTACCCCATAAATTGTAGAAAAAATGTATCTCATACTTTCAAATGTGCATCAGAGGATAGAGGGTGATGTGAGCTATACACATAATTTAATCCCATAAAAAAATTAATTTTTTCTATTGCCCATGCCAACACTTGTAGGCAGAACCTGTTTTACACCAAGAGTCCACCACAACTTGGACTCCTCATATTTGGTGTTAACAGGGATGTGGTGCCCCAATTTAGGCTGCTTCCAGGTATCATGACCTGACCCAAATGTCTACCAATTTTGGCTAGCTAATTAGCAAGGGATGGGATCAAATTGGTCTCCAAAGGAGCAAGGGTTTCCACACGTGCTAGCATGCTTATCGGAATCCTGATTGAATCTAAAATTCCAATCAATATTTTTTAAAAGGGTCCTTGGTCAATTTTTATATGTGTGTGATCTATTGGGTTCTACATCTAGCCGACAGTAGGTTCGGGTATAAGTTGATCAAATTTGATTAGATTTCAATCTAATTGATTTAGGTCCAATCGAGCTAACCTGAGCTCAATAATTAGAATCATTTGTAATTGGCAATCGAATTAAACTCTTTAATTCGGTCAAAAATCTACAAGTCAAGATTGATGTCTAGCAACGTATCATGACTATCCAAAAGATATAGAATTTGATGAAAATACCAAATCTACCTTTCAGTGACAAATTATCGTGCAATTCAATCCTTCAATCATCCTTGCACCCTGAATATGTTCATGAGTATGGAATCATGTCAAACTCAAACACATGTTCATATCAATTCTCAATTAACCAATGATGACTCCAATGAAGAAGCTTAGAAATTCTTTCTAATCTCTTTCCTATTTTTGGCCAAAAGACTTCTCTCGAGTCATCTAGGATTGAGAATACACAGGATGCGATCTCCTCTTATTAGAAGTGATTGATTTCATGTTGACATACTCATAACCTCCATACATACTCCACCATATCCAGAACATCCCTTACATATCTTAATGCCATATCTAGGTATGAACCAAAATATGGATTCATGCGCATAAGATTCCATGGTGGTCTCAGGTCTAAGGATCACTTGCATAACTCCCACTTAGAGAACCATCTTTGACATGCCAATAAGGCTTCCATAAGATGTTCTCTTTCATCGAGTCAATTTAGTGGACTCATTTCTCAAATAAGCATCCACATCTTTGTATTAGTGTTTCACACAAGTGGCTAGTGAGATCTGCCATCCTCTCCATTGCGCATACATAGGATGTACCAGTCTATCCGGAATATTGATCCCCAACTCAATACTCCTACGATCAAAAATATTTAATATTAGGATTTTAGGATTTTAGATCTCACTAGCATGACCAATTCATATCTCCTAAAATTATTATTCTAATCTTTGATGTTCATCATAATCTTAAATATAATAAGATGTAGCTAATATGATGAATCAATACCTCAAATAATAATAAATATTATTTCATGAGTTAGAAAATTGTAAACAAAGTTCCATCGCAACACACTTGCGATTGGCTTATAGGGTACTTTTCTTTCAATCTTCCACTTGCACTAAAGCCAATCGCCTTTGTATCTCATACAATCATGATGATAATCATATAGCTGCTGTGGTATGGCCTTAGTGAATGGGTCTACTGTATTGTTCTTTCTGTCTACTCGTTTAAGGATAACATCTTGTCTCTAACGAGATGAAAATGTCTGAGGATGTGCTTGGATCTATAATGAGACCTAGGTTCCTTATCTTGAATAACAGCCCCAGTGTTATTACTCTAGAGTGACATCGATCTTTCAATCTTAGGAATGACTCTTAAATCCATGATGAGTTTCTTCATCTAGACAGCTTCCTTAATAGCTTCACTAGTAGCAACATACTCTGGCTTAGTAGTTGAGTCAGCTACTATCTACTGCTTGGAACTCTTCCAACTCACTATCCCATCATTTACGATAAACACATACCTTGATATTGACTTGCTATTATCTACTTTTCAATAATCCTTCCTTGGATTAGCCTGAAATCTACTAGCTATGCCCAAAGCATAAGCTACATCAGGCTTGGTACATAGCATGGCATACATAATTGATCCCACAGCTGAAGCATAAGAGATTTCATTCATCCTTTTTCTCTCTTCTGGTGTCTTAGGATACATTCTCTTAGAGAGACGTATACCATGACTTGCAGGTAGGTAACCTCTTACTTGCCTCCATATTAAATCTCTTTAATATGAGATCTATGTACCATGATTGGGATAAGCTCAACATCCTTTTAAATTTATCCCTATAGATCTTTATATCCAGTATATAGGATGCTTCACCCAAGTCTTTCATGAAAAACTTATTCGATAGCTAAGTCTTGACTGATTGCATCATTGGGATATCATTTTCAATGAGCAGTATGTCACCAACATACAGAATCAAGAAGATAATAATACTCCCACTTGTCTTCTTGTATACACATGGTTCATCCATATTTTTGATAAAGCCAAACTCTTTGACTGTCATATCAAATTGGATGTTCCAGCTCCTCAAAATCTGTTTCGATCTATAGATGGATCTCATTAGCTTGCACGCTTGATTTGCTCTCCCACTTGAGACAAATCCCTCTGGTTGAGTCATATAGACCTCTTCCTCTAGATTACTATTTAAAAAAATAGACTTGATATCCATCTACCAGATTTCATAATCGTAGTATGCCACTATTACAAGTAAAATCCAAACGGACTAGAGCATAGCCATTGGTGAGAAAGTTTATCATAGTCAATTTCTTGCCTTTGACTGAAACCTTTCGCCACTAACCTAGCTTTGTAGGTTTCTACTTGGCCATCTACTCTGATCTTCTTTTTGAAGATCCACTTGCACCCTATATTGGGGTCACACCCTCAGGTGCATCAACCAAGGTCTATATTTGATTGGTATTCATCAAGTCCATCTCAGATTTCATAGCTTCCAGCTATCTGTCTGAGTCTCTACTCATGACAGCTTTCGAATAGGTCAGTGGATCAACATTTTGAATGATGTTGATAGAATTGTTATTCTCAATGATAAAATTATATCTCAGAGATGCTTGATGCACTCTATCTAACCTTTGGAGAGGAGGTGTGTATAGTAGATGTACCTCATCCTTGGGTACTTTTGATTGAGGATCTTCTTGTGGTCCAACCACTGGTATTTTTGGATCGGTTTGTAGATCATAAACTTTCATAAATTTAATATTCCTCCCACAGCCTCCTTCTTGGATAAATTCATGTTTCAAGAAAGTAGCATGCCTACTAACAAACACCTTTTGTTCAGTAGGGTGGTTGAAATAATATCCATTAATTTCATTAAGATACTCTACAAACCTACACTTGTCTAATCTAGCATTAAGCTTATGTCCAAAAATATTTTTGACATAAGTAGGACAGCCCAAAGTCTTAAGATGTTTAAGATTAGGCTTCCTCCCATTCCATATCTCATATGGAGTGCTTGCAACAAACTTTAAAGGCATTCTATTTAATATATATGTGGCAGTCTCTAAGGCATTATCCCTAAAAAGATATTGGGAGATCGGTGAAGCATATCATAGACCACACCATATCTATTAAAGTGCGATTCCTCCTTTCTTCTACACTATTTAACTAAGGTGTATAAGAAGGGGTCCATTCAAAGAGAATACCTTTACTTTTAAGATGATCAAAAAATTCACTGGATAAGTACTCTCCTCTTCGATCAGATCGAAGAACTTTGATACTTTTTTCAATTTATTTCTCGACCATACCTTGATACTCCTTGAACTTATCAAAAGCTTCAAATTTATGTTTCATAAGATACACATATCTGAACCTTAATAAATCATCTATAAAGGTAATAAAATAGGAGTATCTTCTTCTGACCTGAGTTGTTATTAGTCCATATACATCTATATATACTAGAGCTAACAACTCACTTGTCCTCTCTCCATATTAAGAAAATAGAGTCTTGGTCATCTTACCCATGAGACAAGATTTATAAGTCTCCAATGATTCATAATCATTTGGATCAAAAAATTCTTCTTTGTATAACTTATTTATCCTTAACTCACTAATATGATCAAGAGACAATGTCAGAGATATGTGACATTCACATTTTTTTTCTTTCTTTTCATATTTCTTTTAATATAAAAAATATTGTTATTAAGTGTAAGAATTAAAAGATTGTTATCAATATAACCACTACCATAAAATTTATTAAAAAAAATAGAGCGTCCATTTTCCATTAGCCTTATTTCATAACCTTGTTTTAACAACAAAGATATAGAAATAATATTTCTAATGACCTTTGGCATATAATAACAGTCTTTTAATTCTAAAATTTTATCTGAAGGCAAATCAAGCATATAGGTTCCCACAGTCTTTGCACTAATAGACTCTTCACTTGTGCTATAAAGCTCGAAGTTACCTCTTTTCAAACCTTTGATATTCTATAGTCACTGTAATGAATTATAAATATGTGATCCACAGATGGTATCTAATATCCAAATATCAGAGTTTGAATCACTCAATAAAAAATAGGTCTGTATCATATACATATCTTTTAGTGTTACACTTACACTTTGCTTCAATCTTGCTATATAATTCTTGCAATTATACTCCCAATGTCTAAATTTTTCATAAATAATATCCATACGGACATCATTACCTTCTCATTATTACTGACCAATCTAGGATCAAAAATATCCAGAATATTTAAGTTTTTTTTTGATATAAATCTAATTTGCAAGTTCCTCAATCAATCTACATAGTTGTATTGCTCAACATAGTTTTATTTATGGTATCATGGGGTGAAAATAAAGAAGCTATAATGTAGACTTAAATCTACATAAAATAATAGTATAAGCAGACCACTCATATTTGACATGCATAACTAGATGAGAACTTTTAAAACTAGTTATATCTCTCACTATTTTATCAGATACTATAGCCCTCTCCTATGGTAAACAAGATATATTTTATATTTATCTTAGTGGGATTGAGACCCTAATTCCTCATAACGATCTTGTATTAACACAACAAATCCTTATGAGTTCATAGGTAGGAAATTCTTTCCAATTACATCTTATGCAATTCTTAATATTTTATCTTAGTCTCTAAAATATTATTAGTTTTGTGTTAACACAACAAGCTATAATATTTTAGTTAAGTAAGACCCTTCATTTCAATACAGTCAAAATCGAATATAATTGCCCTTGTGTTAGCACAACAAAGTAGTATATCTAAAATTGCCATAAGCATCTTTTATGCACCAAGATTATATTATATCAATCCTTATGACAAGCCTTATGGTAACACAACAAACTAGCCATAGTTCATGATGTAACATTAACCTAGCATGAAGGAAGGCCCTTAGTAGTGTTTAAAATACTAAGCTACCTTCATTCAAGATTTGAACTAATCTAATTGGCCAAGAAAGTGTTAAGATTGATGGGGGTCCCCTCATTGCTTTTCTTAAATACCAATAAAATTGGCCAGGCCAGCAATAGAACCAATTAAATAACCACCGCATTTGAAACACTCCTTAGACATCAATTAATTAATCGATTCAAAAAAATAGATCAGCTTCTAGTTCATAATACTATGACTTAATATGATTTTTATGAGGGCTTTAATGGTCTCAAACACATCCTAATTCAATCTATAACAAGAATGCACTGTAATAGTTGTATCTTAATAATCATAACTAATTATGGCATCTTATCATATCTTTAAGATATGGAAGCAGAATCATACAATATGATTATAACTAAACATCTCAAGCATATCATATATATATGAAGTTTTAATAACGTACATGAATATAAAATACTCTTTTCATGATTCTTCTTTTTGGAACATCACAGTGGCACCCCTACACGCCATAAGAGTACCCTATTGAATAGGAAGAGAGGGTCTCTGAATCCTATTTGCTCTTATGATCGGATGGTCTGGTGATGAACTCCAATTAGAGTACTAAGCTACTAAGAAAATTTTACACATACATCATGCATTTTATATTTAAAACATATCTTTAAGACATGATAGGGTTTGGATGTTCAATCGGGTTCAACCCTTGACCCAACTTGAACCAAACCAAAAACTCATGCTTGATCACAATCAAGATAATAATTTAATCTTTGATTACATAAATCAAGATAGACTCTGATCCACTGTTGGATTCTGATGGCATAGTGGAAAGGTTAGATGTTTAAAATTTTCATTCAAAACACCCAATGCACCGGAAGACCTAATGCCCAAAAACTCTTGACTATAATAATCAAAGCATAATAAATATAAATTAGGATAAGAAGAATACCTGTAGTGCTAATCCTAATTTTCACAAGGTGTCCAAGTGTCCACCCTCCAATGGTGAACCACATGAAAATTGAACTAAAGATAGTGCTCCTTCTTCATCTTGCTTTATGAGTTCTAGCCCCTAGAACTCGACTAGCCTCGTACCGATCAAGTTTCTTCAAGAATCTAACCTCACCCTCTTAGAACCTTCTCTGAACTTCTGATTCTCCTTCTTTAGGACTCTTACAACCCTTGTTAGGACCAGATAAAGCTTTGTCTTAAATCCCAAAGTCTTATCCTAAAACTAAGATAGGTTGTAAGAAAGAAAGGAGAGCAACAGGAGAGAAATTGGAAACCCCTCTTAGATTCATCGGATACCCAGCACCCTGACCTATTTATAGCCACCAGAGGGATGCCAAAAGAGAGGGACATGCCTTATCGAAAAGGCATATCTAATCTGATTATCAGAGATAAGAGTTCCTTCAAGCAGAAGGACTCTTATCCATAATACGTCGATTAGCACCCTGGTCTGCGCTCATGCAACTAAAGAAGGGATGTTTTCACATCCCTTCTCAAATCAAAAAAATCTTCAAAAATCTATGTGGATTGGGGATTCGATCTAAATTTTAGAAAATTAAAAATAATGATAAAATTTATATGAAAGGATGCTATCCTCACACCTCTTCATGTGAGTGCTGATCACCACGTGTACAGGCATTAGGACTGACTTATGGCATCCATTTCGCATCCAGATAAATATGAAAAAATTCCAAAAAAATTACCAAAAATATATTATCAAGAAAAGAATGTTATCACAAAAAATCATTCTAATATGAAAGTGTTTAATTTGGATATGGACTCTCCAAATCATGAAGAGATGCGACACTTCTGCGCGCATGTGAGACATCCTTCTTTTTCCAATTTTTTCTCTACCACATAAATTTCAAAAAAAATATATCTCATACTTTGAGATATGAACCAGAGGATGAAGGGTGATGTGAGATACCACACATAATTTAATCCCATAAAAAATAAAATTTTTCTTCTACCTATGCCAACACTTGTAGGCAGAACCTGTTTTACACCAAAAGTCCACCACAACTTGGACTCTTCATATTTGGCGTTAACATGGGATGTAGTACCCCAATTTGGGCTACTTCTAGGTATCACAACCTGACCCAAATGTATACCAAATTGGACTAGCTAATTAGCAAAGGATGGGACCAAGTTGGTCTCCAAAGGAGCAAGGGTTTCCACACATGCAAGCATGCTTACCGGAACCCTGATTGAATCCAAAATTCTAATCAACCTTTTTCAAAAGGGTCCTTGGCCAATTTCTATATGTGTGTGACCCATTGGGTTCTACATCTAGCCAACAGTAGGTCTGAATATAAGTTGACCAAATTTGATTAGATTTCAATCTAATTGATTTAGGTCCAATCGAGCTAACCCGAGCTCAATAATTAGAATCATTTCAAATTAGTAATCGAATTAAACTCTTTAATTTGATCAAAAATCTAAAAGTTAAGATTGACGTCTAGCAATGTATCATGACAATCCAAAAGATGTAAAATTTGATGGAAATACCAAATCTATCCTTCAGTGGTAAATTTTCATGCAATTCAATCTTTCGATCATCCTTGCACCCTAAATATGTTCATGAGTATAAAATCATGTCAAACTCAAACACATATTCATATCGATTCTCAATTAACCAATGATGACTCCAATGAAGAAGCTTGAAACTCTTTCTAATTTTCTTCCTGCTTTTAGCCAAAAGACTTTTCTTGAGTCATCTAGGATTGAGAATACACAAGATACGATCTCCTCTTATTATGAGTGATTGATTTCATGTTGACCTACTCACAACCTCCATACACACTCCACCATATCCAGAACACCCCGTACATATCTTAATGCCATGCTTGGGTATGAACCAAAATATGGATTCATGTGCACTATATTCCATGGTGGTCTCAGGTCTAAAGATCACTTGCACAACTTTCACTTAGAGAACCATCTTTGACATGCAAATAAGGCTTCCATAAGATGTTCTCTTTCATCGAGTCAATTCAGTGGACTCATTTCTCAAATGAGCACCCACATCCTTGTATTAGTGTCTCACACAAGTGGCTAGTGAGATCTACCCCCCTCTCCATTGAGCATACATAGGATGTACCAGTCTATCCGAAATATTGATCTCCAACTCAATGCTCCTACGATCAAAAATATTTAATATTAAGATTTTAGGTCTCACTAGCATGATCAATTCATGTCTTCTAAAATTATTATCCTAATCTTTGGGGTTCATCATAATCTTAGATGTTGGTGCAAAAATCCGCCGGCGTCGGAGAAGCTGGAGTCGAGGGAGCCGCGGTCACGGTCGGGACCTGCAAGGAAAGTCTAAACCGGAGTTGGGGGTGCTCTGGCAAGACCCTCCGATGCTCAAGTCAGTTCTCTGCCTCAATAAGAATGGAGTACTCGAACAAAAATTTCAGCAGAGTTTTGAGATAGAAATTAGAGCTTAGAGAATAACGTATCTGGGGTCTCCTTTTTATAGGCGGAGGGTGCAATAGACTGATAGCAACATTTGTAACCGTCTGGCAGTGGGCCGTTCAGGGCCAGGAGGAATTTGTTATGAAAAGTAGTAGAGTGGAATCATGGCCATCACCGTGACCTGCCACGTTGAGTCCATTGCGGGGAGTGGAGCGGCGTCCGTTGTCGCGACTTGCCAGAGAGTGGGGGAGCCGCACGGTATCCATTGCAGGAAGTGGAGCAGAGTCGTGGCCATTACTGTGGCCTACCAGAGAGTGATGGATCCGTGCGGAATCCATCGCAGGAAGTGGAGCAGAGTCATGGCCGTTACTGTGGCCTGCCAGGGGATCCAGGCCTGTCGGCCAAAGTTCGGTTAAGGTGCCTGGAGGAGAGAGGTGGCTATCCATCTAAGAGGAGCTCGGATGTTACAAATCCTGTTGGGTGCCTTGGGCGTTAAGGCTGCAGGCGAGGACCACTTGCCGTAAGAGCTCGGTCAGAGGCTTTCCACAGATGCAGTCCGATTTTGTGCAGAATTCGACAGAGGGTCGACCGATGGTGGATGTCGGATGGCACTGGAGAGGTTCATCCACTGGAGGGGTCCAGCTGCTGGATTCTGTGAGCTCAGAATTTGTCCGCTATAGAAGTTTGGTCAGAGTCTGATCTCCGTAGAAGCCCGGATGGGGATCATTTGTCGAGGAATCTCGATCGAGGCCTATCTGCAATAGAAATTCGAAAGGAATTTGTCCACAATGGAAGCTCGGGTGAAGGCTTACAGTAGGAATCCGGCACGGATCGCTCGTGGTAGAAATTTGAAGTAGATCATTTGTAGCAGAAGCTCAGAGTGGGTCACTTGCAGTAGAAGCTCAGAGTCCGGCCCTTGTAGGAGTTTGGGGTGAGGTCTACCTGCAACAGGAGTTCAGGGCGGAAGTCCGGCTCCCTTAGGAGCTCGGACGAAGTCTACCTGTTCGGGGAAGAAGTCTGGCTCTCGTAGGAGTCCAGACGAAGGCTACCTGCAGTTGGAGTTTGGGGAAGAGGTCCGGCTCCCGTAGGAGTCCGGACGAAGTCTAGAAGGTGGTCAACCATCGTAGAAACTTGGATGGAGTCCATCCGTCATGAAGAATTCAGTTGATGCTGGTAGGGTTTATCTGTCGATAGAACTTGAGAACGTTGCGAAGGCTCGGCCGTCGGAGAGGTTCGAAAAGATGTCGTCGAAAGTCGGGCGTCGGCAAAATCTCTAGAGGGTCACTCCTGACACGAACTTCAGCTGGGGGGTATTTTATACCCAACACCAGTCTCCCTACTTTCGAGTTTGAATTTTGAATGAAGGAAGTACAAAAAAAATTTTACAGCCAAAGTTGCCCTCTCGAATCCTGCGCACGATCGCCCTCAAAAATCCTGGCATTTAATGCGCGCGTGCTGGAGTCTTTTCAAATCAGAGCGATCCGAAGAGACCTTTCGGAATTCTCGCTGGAGCGTAATCCCAAGCACCATGCCATAATGGTCCCGCCAGTAGTCAGCCCTGCGCCACGATGAGTGGGACACGTGGCGGGCATTGGTTGACCTAGGGATATCCGCCACCATAACTGCGCCAGGCCCCGTTGCTTATTTAAGTCCCCTCCTTTCCTCCAGGGACTTCATTTCACCTGAGAGTCCAGTCGACGCCTTTCTTCTGTCTGAGAATTTAGCCACCCATCGGCGCCCCTTTTCGACCCCAAGCATTCTTCGTGCCAATCTTCGCCATCTCCGTCGGCCTCCCACCGCCTTCAGTCTTTCGAGCCCTTTCGAGGAGTTCTCCCGTCAGGGCTTCTGTGCCGGAGGTCAATCTCAAGAGGATGCCACGGATCGAGAGGAGTAGGAGGGGGAAAACAGTGGCCTGCAAGTTCGGCAGTTGTCAAACTGCCACTGAGGGTTCCCACAGCTTCGAAGGGGGCTCGAGGGAGAATTTCTTCAACAGCAGGGATTTAATAATGGAACCAGTCGGTGAGCGCGTCCTGCCCGAGAATTTTGAGGAAGTTGAACGGGGTGACACCGATCAAGGGGGTAGAGTTGCCATCATAAGCTGTGGCGGGTTTCCTGACGTCGTCGGGGTCGAGGGACCAGAGGTGGTCGGTGCTGACGGTGGGACAGTAGAACTTGTTGCGGAGGCGGTGGAAGTAGCATATGCCGACCTTGCCGAAGTATCTAGGATGGCGGTTGTCGGGGAGACACGGTGGTGGTGCATGCCTCCGGCGTTATCGCGGCCTCCAGGGTACTTCCGGTTCTTCCCGATACAGGTCGTGGTTGCCGCTGCCGTCACTGCCGCCGCCCCTTGAATTCTATCCCCCCCTTTTCCCCCTAGGGTTGGGGTTTCAGCAATGGAGCGGAATGAGGTAGTGGGCGAGAGCCAATGGATTTATCACACGCACTGGGAAATGCTGCCGATAAGGATGGAACCAGAAGGAGAAGTCAGAAGCTTGAAGCGGTCTCTAATGTGTTCTTTTCAAGTCTTGTAGCAATGTTCTTTTTTCTTCGACCCTCAGGGCTTTGTAACGTACACCTTGTTAATCAAGAATGAAAAGGTGATTTTTGTTATCTTATTCACGCTTTGCGTCAAACCATCGCCTGCCGAACTTCTTTCGTTCACTATTGTTATTGTTGTATCCCCCCCTTTTTCCTCTCTCTTCTCTCTTTTTTTTTTGTTCGATGCCGATGTTGCCTGGAGGTTCCTGGTCGTCGCCACATCGGCTTACTTTTCTTGTCATCTTTCTTCTTCAGCCTCAAGGGCTCTGTAACGCATACTTAGTTAATGACATGAGAAGAGAATTTTTTGTTACCTCTTTTGCTCACGTGTTGAAATATCATTTGCCGAGCTTCTTTCAGCTTTTGTATTGCTTGATATCGATGTCGTTCGAAGGTACCCGATTGCCGTCGCATTGACCCATCCTTTTGTTCATAGCTGCAGATTTGTCTGGGGCCACTCAGGTTTGACGCCTCCTTTCAGAGTTCGAGCTCGGAGGTCTGAGCTTCTCGTCGCCCTGAGGTAGCCGTCTTATCCTTGGTCTGTGTTGAGAGCTCTCTTGGAGATCGAAGATTTTGATAAGAACTCCAATCCTCGCTGAGACGAGGTTCCCTGTATCTTTGATGTAATTTGTTTTCCATTCATCGCTGATGCAGTTCGTCGCTTTCCTTTTCAACCCCCTTCCCCTTTTTCTTTTTTCTTTTTTCGAGTGAGGGTTTTCCCTCTACTCTTAGTGGGGTCACGGGAGCGCGAAGGAGCCGCTGAGAAGGTTCCCCTTTTCTTATCTGGTCTTGAATGATCGGACCTTAGTTGGCGCCAGGACGATGTTCTTCCCCTACTTCTGATGCAACCGATCTCAGCTCAGATTAGGATGAGATTCTTCCCCTGCTCCTAATAGGGCCGTGGGGGCACATATGGGCATTGCAGGACCTCTCCCCCCATCCGATCTAAAAATAACCGGGCCTTCGACCTTGCTCATGTTAGGGCGAGGTTCTCCTCCTGTCCCTAACAGGACTGTGGGGGCACATATGGGCGCTGTAGGGCCTCTCTCCCCATCCGATCTAAAAATAATCGGGCCTTCGACCTTGCTCATGTTAGGGCGAGGTTCTCTTCCTGTCCCTAACAGGGCTGTGGGGGCACATATGGGTGCTGTAGGGCCTCTCCCCCCATCCGATCTAAAAATAATCGGACCTTCGACCTTGCTCATGTTAGGGCGAGGTTCTCCTCCTGTCCCTAACAGGGCTGTGGGGGCACATATGGGCATTGTAGGGCCTCTTCCCCCATCCGATCTAAAAATAATCAAGCCTTCGACCTTGCTCATGTTAGGGCGAGGTTCTCCTCCTGTCCCTAACAGGGCTGTGGGGGCACATATGGGCGTTGCAGGGCCTCTCCCCCCATCCGATCTAAGTGTAACCGGGCCTTCGACTTTGCTCTTGTTAGGGCGAGGTTCTCCTCCTGTCCCCAACAGGGCTGTGGGGGCACATATGGGCGTTGCAGGGCCTCTCCCCCCATCCGGTCTAAGTGTAATTGGGCCTTCGATTGTGTCGAGACGAGGTTCTTCTCCTGCTCCCGACATGGTTTGTTTCGAGTCTTGTCGATATAGGCTCATGCCAAGAGAGAAGACATGTGGATATAAAACTTTCATTTAAAGTAAAGTTATTGGTAATACATTCGTAAATTTTTTGAGCTCCATGGTCATGGGAGATCTGCTCCTCCGAGCTCCTTGAGGTAGTAAGTTTCGGGACAGACTACCTCCTTGACTTCGTATGGGCCTTCCCAATTTAGAGCAAGCTTTCCTCTATCCTGAGGTTGCGAGACAGCGGCTCGTCGGAGCACTAGGTCCCCCGCTCTAAAGGCTTTGTTTTTGACCCGGGAGTTGTAATAGCGGGCGACTTTCTGTCTGTAGGCCGCCATCCGAACTTGAGCTACCTCCCGCTTTTCTTCTAACAAGTCGAGGTTGGCTTTAAGATCTTGTGAATTATGATGTTTGTCGAACGCCACGACTCGTGCCGACGGGAGTTTGAGCTCAATTGGGATAATAGCCTCCGTTCCGAAGGCTAGGGCGAAGGGGGTCTCCCCTGTGGGCAATCTTTGGGTAGTTCGGTATGTCCACAACACATGATAAAGTTCATCAGCCCAAGTTTTCTTCGCTTTTTCGAGCCTTGTTTTGATTCCTTGCAGTAGAGTTCTGTTGGTCACTTCGACTTCACCGTTGGCCTGAGGATGGGCTACCGATGTGAAGTTGTGGGAGATGTTTAGGTCTTCACAAAACTCGACGAACCTCGCACCTGCAAATTGCCGCCCATTATCAGTAATTAGGATCCTCAGCAGGCCGAACCTGCAAATGATGGACTTCCAGACGAAGTCTTGCACTTTAGCTTCTATGATTTTCGCTAGCGGTTCGGCTTCAACCCACTTGGTGAAATAGTCAATTGCTACCAGGAGGAACTTCCTCTGCCCCGACGCCATGGGAAAGGGTCCAAGGATATCCATTCCCCATTGCACAAACGGCCATGGGGCGCTCAAGGGTGTAAGCTCAGAGGCGGGCTGTCTCTGGATGTTGGCATATCTCTGACATCGATCATACTTTCTGACGTATTCAATGGAGTCACGATACATTGTCGGTCAGTAATACCCTTGGCAGAGCAACTTGTGGGATAAGGATCTAGCCCCCAGATGGCTTCCGCAGATTCCTTTGTGTACCTCCCACAAGGCGTAGTCAGCTTCCGAAGGCCGGAGACATTTTAGAAGGGGCAAAGAGTATGATCTCTTGTACAACTTGTCCTCATAAAGGATGTATCGGGAGGCTTGATTTCTGAGCTTCCGAGCCTCTTTTGCATCATGAGGGAGAATCCTATCTCTGAGATATGCCACCAGAGGGTTGATCTAGCTGGGTTCATGGCCGACTTCCATCATGGGCTGTGATTCTTCCGTACTCGGGCACTTCAAAACTTGAAAGAGAACACCATTGGGCAATTCAGTCGGAGCCAGCATAGCCAACTTGGAGAGAAGATCTGCCCTTGTATTTTTTGTTCTTGGAATCTGCCTGATATTGAAGATACTAAAGGTGGGGATGAGCTCCTTTACCTTTTCAAGATATTTAGCCATGCTGTCCTCCCGTGCTTCGTAGTTTCCACTGACTTGTCCCACCACCAATTGGGAGTCATTGTAAACTTAGAGCCGATCTACTCCTAATTCTTTGGCGATCCTCAATCCCGCGACCAGAGCTTCGTATTCCACTCCATTGTTTGTTGCAGAGAATTCGAAGCGCAGTGCGTACTCCGCGACGATTTCCTCCGGACTGATCAAAATTAGGTCCGCACCTGTGCCTGACATGTTGGAGGATCCATCCATATAGAGGGCCCAAAAGCAATCAGGGGGGTCTGTTTCTTCTTCAGAGGAGTTTAGTCGAGACTTCAGGCTGTTAGCTTCACCTTGTTCAGGTTCGGCCTCCTCCGAGATAGTGCATTCTACTATAAAATCTATCAATATCTGAGCTTTTACTGTCGGCCTAGGTTGATAGTTGATGTCGAATTCTGTGAGCTCGATCGTCCATTTCGCTATCCACCCAGAAGCATCCGTCCGATGCAGAACCGCCTTAATCTGCTGGTCGGTGAGCAACGTTACGGTGTGCCCTTGAAAGTAAGGTTGGAGCCTCCGTGCTGCAATCAACAGGGCATAAGTTAGTTTCTCTAATTTGGTATACCTGATTTCGGCGTCTCTCAATGCACGACTGATGTAGTAGATCGACCGTTGAATTTTTGCTTCTTCCTTGATAAGAACTGCTGCGAGGGCCATAGGAGAGACCGCCAAGTACAAGAACAACTCCTCCCCGGGCTCGGGCTTCACCAATAGCAGAGGCGAGCCAAGGTAGCTCCTTAGTTCTTCGAACGCCTGCTGACACTCAGTGGTCCAACAGAAGTTCTTCGGTCGCTTGAGGGTTTGGAAGAAGGGGTTTGGAAGAAGGGTAAGCACCGTTCGGCCGACCTCGCAACAAAGCGATTCAGGGCCGCCACCCTCCCTGTAAGGCGTTGAACCTCTTTTATCGACTTTGGGGTGGTCATCTCCTGGATGGCACGAATTTTCTTCGGATTGGCTTCAATTCTGCACCCCGATACCATGAAGCCCAGGAATTTTCCTGAGGTCACTCCGAAAGCACACTTAGTCGGGTTCAGCTTCATCTTATATTTTTGGAGGGCGCCGAAGGTCTCTTCGAGGTCGGCGACGTGGTTCGTTGAAGATTTGCTTTTCACGAGCATGTCGTCCATGTAGACCTCCATGTTGCGGTCGATCTGTTCCTTGAAGATTTTGTTCACCAGCCGCTGATAGGTCGCACCTGCATTTTTGAGGCTGAAGGGTATGACCCTGTAACGGTAAAGACCACGGTTAGTAATGAAAGCAGTCTTTTCTTCATCTTCTGGCATCATTCTAATTTGATTATAGCCAAAAAATGCATCCATAAAGGTGAGAAGCTCATGGCCCGAGGTTGCATCCACCAGTTGATCAATCCTGGGCAGAGGGTAGCTGTCCTTTGGGCAGGCTTTATTCAGCATTTTGAAATCTATACACATCCTCCACTTGCCGTTTGCCTTTTTGACTAGGACTACGTTAGAAATCCAGTCAGGATAATTGACCTCTCTAATGAATCTGGCTTTCAGGAGTTTATCCACTTTCTCGGCTATCGCTTTTTGTCTTTTCGGTGCATGACCTCGAATTTTTTCTTTCGTCGGTCGATACTTTGGATCAACGGTCAGACGATGTTCCATGACCTCTACGTCAATCCCCGGCATGTCCGTCAGAACCCAAGCGAAAACATCTGCATTCTTTCATAGGAAATCAATGAGCTGCGTCCGCACCTCTTCCCCCAGGTTGGAGCCGATCTTCACCACATGCTCTATATTCCCATCATTCAAAGTGATCAAAACCAGATCTTTGATTGGCCCGCCCCTTTCCTCAGCGAGATCATCGCGGGCGTCCAGTCCATCAACTGGACAGAGGTCAGATTGGTCACTTCTTTGCAAGGCTATGCTGTAGCAGTGTCTGGTCAGGGCTTGGTCTCCCTTGACTTCTCCGACCCCCTGGCTAGTAGGGAATTTCAACTTCAGATAGTAGGTCGACACCACGGCTCGGAGGGCGTTGAGGCCAGGTCGGCTGAGGATTGCATTGTAGGCTGACGGCACCTTCACCACCAGGAAATCCACCAAAGCCCTGGACTGTCTTGGATATCGACCCGCAGCTACAGTCAAAGTTATTACCCCCTCTACCAGGGTAGCATCGCCGGTAAACCCTACCAGAGGGGAGCTAATCGGCCCCAAACGACCGTCAAGGATGGATATTTTTGAGAAGGCATCGTAGAACAGAATGTCAGCCGAACTTTCATTGTCGACAAGAATGCGGCGCACATCATAATCAGCTATATTTAAAGAAACTACAACCGCATCGTTATGAGGAAATTGAACTCCCCAAGCGTCTTCTTCAGTAAAGGTTATGGATTCCTCAATCCTTTGCCACTTGGGAGATTCGGCCAATACACCGATTGTTCCCTGTCGGGATTCTCCCGAGATGATGTTGGTGAAATCGGTCGGAGGTCGATCATCGAACTGCTCCATGCTGACTGCTGTCACCGAAGGAAGAGGAGCTTGGGAAACCAGGGATGGGGCCGGAGCTTGTGGAGCCCGCTGAGATCTGGCCGTGGAGGCCATCGATCGCCTGGAGGATGCCCTTCGGGGAGGCATCAGATGGAGATCTGGTAGAGGAAGGAGAAGAGGATGTCGGAGAAGATGACTGGAGGCGGTCCTGTTGAGTGCTCCTTTAAGAACAAGAGTACTGCGAAGACACGTGCCCCTTCCTCTAGCGCCAATCCTGTTGGTGCAAAAATCCACCGGCATCGGAGAAGCTGGAGTCGAGGGAGCCGCGATCACCGTCGGGACCTGCAAGGGAAGTCTAAACCGGAGTTGGAGGTGCTCCGGCAAGACCCTCTGACGCTCAAGTCAGTTCTCTGCCTCAACAAGAATGGAGTGCTCGAACAAAAATTTCAGCAGAGTTTTGAGATAGAAATTAGAGCTTAGAGAATAACGTATCTGGGGTCCCCTTTTTATAGGTGGAGGGTGCAATAGACTGATAGCAATGTTTGTAACCGTCTGGCAGTGGGCCGTTCGGGGCCAAGAGGAATTTATTATGAAGAGTAGTGGAGTGAAATCATGGCCATCACCGTGGCCTGCCACGTGGAGTCTGTTGGGGGAGTGGAGCGGCGTCTGTTGTCGCGACTTGCCAGAGAGTGGGGAAGCCATGCGGTATCCATCGCAGGAAGTGGAGCATAGTCGTGGCCATTACTGTGGCCTGCCAGGGAGTGATGGAGCCGCATGGAATCCATCACAGGAAGTGGAGTAGAGTCGTGGCCATTACTGTGGCCTGCCAGGAGGTCCAGGCCTGTCGGTCGAAGTTCGGTTGAGGTGTCTGGCGGAGAGAGGTGGCTATCCATCTGAGAGGAGCACGGATGTTGCAAATCCTGTTGGGTGCCTTGGGCGTTAAGGCTGCAGGCGAGGACCACTTGCCGTAGGAGCTCGGTCAGAGGCTTTTCGCAGACGCAGTCCGGTTTCACACAGAATTCGACAGAGAGTCGACCAGCAATGGATGTCGGATGGTGCTGGAGAGGTTCATCCGCTGGAGGGGTCCAGCTACTGGATTCCGTGAGCCCGAAATTTATCCGTTATAGAAGTTCGATTGGAGTCCGATCTCCGTAGAAGCCCGGATGGGGATCATTTGTCGAGGAATCTCGGCCAAGGCCTTTCTGCAATAGAAATCCGAAAGAAATTCATCCACAATGGAAGCTCGGGTGAAGGCTTACAGTGGGAATCCGGCACGGACTGCTCATGGTAGAAATTTGAAGTAGATCATTTGTAGCAGAAGCTCGGAGTGGGTCACTTGTAGTAGAAGCTCGAAGTCTGGCCCTTGTAGGAGTTCGGGGTGAGGTCTACCTGCAACAGGAGTTCAGGACAGAAGTCTGGCTCCCGTAGGAGCTCGGACGAAGTCTACCTGTTCGGGGAAGAAGTCCGGCTCCCATAGGAGTCCGGACGAAGGCTACCTGCAGTTGGAGTTCGGGGAAGAGGTCCGGCTCCCGTAAGAGTCCGGACGAAGTCTAGAAGGTGGTCAACCACTGTAGAAACTTGGATGGAGTCCATCCATCATGGAGAATCCGGTTGACGTTGGTAGGAGTTTATCTGTCGATAGAACTTGGAAACGTTGCGGAGGCTCGACCGTCGGAGAGGTTCGGAAAGATGTCGTCGAAAGTCGGGCGTCGGCAAAATCTCTGGAGGGTCACTCCTGACACGAACTTCGGCTGGGGGGTATTTTATACCCAACATTAGACATAATAAGATGCAGCTAATATGATGAATCAATACCTCAAATAATAATAATATCATTTCATGAGTTGAAAAATTATAAAGAAAGTCCCATCGCAACACACTTGCGATTAACTTATAGGGTATTTTTCTTTCAATCCCTTTGATCCTAATGCTTGAGGATGATCAAAGATTTAACTGTCAATCCTAGATAAATCATCCACATTATATTTCAATCTTTTTCAAATCCATCACATGGATTACCCGGGCTCAGGTATTGCTAAATTGAAATACACTGATGCATATCTCCTACTAATTCAGAGGGGTCAATCCCATCTTGACTCATGCACCGACTTGATAAGTACTTGATTGCACTCAAAAACTTTCTGTCACTGAATTATAAACTCAGTTAGTCTGGCACAAAAGTATAGTGAGTTGCTCACTAGTCACCATGATGATCTCAGGTCGGAGGGACACTTATACCCATACCCTTTCGCGAGCTACCCTTGACAGTAGAGTACTCTGCAATTGATCATGTTCAGTGATGATGTACTCCTATATCTCATTTGTATGTCATACCAGTATCTTCATACCATTTGGTTATGAGAATAACCAACGCATATGGCACACAACGACCTATACTTGATATCGCTATCATCCTAGTAATAACATACTATTTGGTCGCAAACCAATTTAAGAACTATGAGATAAATCTTTCTTTATCGATCAAAGTAGTCCTAAGAACTTTATCACAATATAGAAGTTCGTTAGAAGATGTAACCTTGTGATAAAAAATATCATATAATTTTTATTATTTATCAATTTATATACATTTATAATTAGCATAATCATCAAATGATTGACTTTAAGACACAATTTCCAACAACTCCTACTTGAACTAAAGCCAATTAGTATAGTATCATATACCATCTTCGATTTATCATCTTAAAATTCTTAAATACTGAAACTTTAGTAAATGGGTTGGTCACGTTCTCATTTCCGTCGATCTTCTAAAAGTTGACATCATCTTAACAGATTTTTCAAATAAGGTGGTAGTGATGCAAAATACTTGGTAAGCTAGTGAGACTTCAGCTTCTTGGCATGAGCTATGACTCCAGTGCTGTACAATATAGTAGGACCATCATTGGAGGGTGCCACTCTTAGTTTGCCAGTGAATCTGTACAATCATATAGCTTCCTTGCAAGCATCGAATGCTGCAATGCATTCTGTCTCACAATTTGAATTTGGCTATATTGCTCTACTTGGAACCTTTCTAATAGATTGCTCCATTATTTAGGGTAAGGATATATTTTGACACATTCTTGCTATTATTTTGTCCAACTAAAAATTGAAGTCATACTCCACAAGTTTTAAGTCAGATTCTTCATAATCAAGTCATCAATCCTTAGTATTTCTCAAATACTTAAGGATGACCTTTCAGTGATTCTCACCCAGATCTTTTAAGTATCCACTCACTATCCTAGTGAGTATACCATATCTAGTCTCATATATGATGTACATGATAGAATAAATTTTACTCATAAACACCCTATATATATTAAACTAAAAAAATTCAAGTAGCCTCTTAGATCTATCTCTATAGATCTTTATCACTAGGATGAGAGATGCTTTTCTCAAAGTTCTTTATGGAGAACAATAATAACAATAAAATCTTTATTTTCTATAATGTAAGAAATATCATTCTTGATTAAGAAAATTTTATTCACATACAGGATAAGAAATATGCTCACAGAACTATTAACTCATTTGTATTTGCAGGATTCTTCTTTGTTCTCAACAAAGCTATACATTTTGATCACTTATCAAAATATATGTTTCAACTCTAAAATATTTAGCATTACCATAAGAGAAAATATCTTGTTATGGTCAATACCATAATATTGACAATATCCTTAGGCAACTAGATGAGCTTTTTAGGTCTCCACTTTCTCGTCCGCACTACTCTAATCCTATTGGAGATCTACTTACACTATATAGGTTTTACCCCTTCAAGTGGATCAACAAGTATCCATACACCGTTGACCTTCATGAATTCTTTTTCGGACCTATGGCTCCAAGCCATTAATCAGAGTCAAACCTCTGTATGGCATCCATGTAGGTGATCAAATTCTTATTGTTCTCATCGAGTTCAATAGGATCATGTCCCAAATCTAGATACTGAAGTATCTATCTATCAAATGTGGTACTTTATCGAATCTCCTTAATGGTGCCTCTACAACAGTTTTTGAATTTGATCTAATCAAATCTGATTCTATGGGTTCACTAGATTATATCGGTTCTTCTACCTATTAAACTTCATAAGTTTTACATTAAACGCATCAGAACCTTCACCAAGGTACTCCTTTTTCTGAAAAAAATGCTGAACAACTCTTGTTCTTTAGCATGGTAGAAGTTATCTCTCCTAGATCTTTTGGGGTTATCCTACAAAATAATATATATATAGGACCAAGATCCAAGTTAATCTATTAGCAAATGCTTGATATAAAATAAATACTCCCAAACCCCAAGGTAAGAAAGTATCGGCTTATGCTTAGTCCATATCTCATATGGAGTCTTTGCAACTGATTAATTTGGAATCCAATTTAGAACATAACAAGTAGTCTTTAAGAGTATAACCCTAAAAGGAGACTGACAAACTTATAAACCCCATCATGGATCAAACTATATCTAACAAAGTTGATTCCAAAAAGAGAAAATTCTATTCTCTTCTAGATATGTCAAAAATTCATCGGAAGGGCATTCTTCTCTTTGGTCTGACCAAAAGACTTTAATGCTCTTCCCAATTTATTTCTCTATCTTATTATAAAATTATTTAAATATTTTAAATAATCTAAATTTATGACAAATATATCCGTAGATTTAATACATTAGTATATATCATATTCAGAACATCATTAGCTCGTTCAGCTTTTCCAACAAAAGGTGACTTGGTCATTTTACTAAGAAGATAGGATTGACAGGTTGACGATGATTCACAATCATTAACCTCAAAAATTATCGCCTGTTGATCCTATTCTTATTTATATGATCAAGCCTAAATTGTCAAATGTAGACTTTCATGACATTATCTACTTTAGGGAGTTTATTTGATTGTGTACAATACACTAATAGACTGTGACTATTTATAAATGTTATTTCTCAATTGTCCACATGATTTTGACATCATTTATAATGATATCACAAAATCATTAGACAATAGTGACAATCACTAAAATGACATTCTTAGAATTGAAAATAAGCTCGATGATTCCTAAAACCAAGATTGGAACATAACTTCTATCTCCAATGTTTAGAAACCTCTTGCTATTTTTAAACTTTCTACTATCCTGAAATCATTACAATAATTTGTATAGACTTTTGATATCCAATACCTAGATAGTAGTGTTACAGATAGAGAAATCACAACGTATTATCATATAAGTAAATTATTCAGCAATCCTTTGCTGATTTCACTTTCTTTGCTTGTTCGGATCAAGGGACTCTGTCAGACTAGGTTAATCTTAGACTCTTTTGTCAGTTTGGACTTATTAGCCCAAGCATGACTCTTTTGTATCTTTTTTTTTTTTAAAAAAAAAAAATATTACCACACTGAAGACACATCTTCAGAGGTGTGAAAGAACTCCTTCAATCATTTGAAGAATTTTCTCCCACTGAGCATCATCGAATTTATAACTAAATTTATTTTCTTTGCTACTCTCAATAATACCACACGGTGATATGATCATTTGAACACTTCTGATAAGTATCTTTGATCGCATCACATGGGTTGCATAAGGAAACTTCAAGTGCTGAATCCATAATCATATGTAGGATCTATTTGTGCTCTTAAACTATTCGCAATTTTCGATATCAATTATCAAAGTTGGGTCCTATAAATCAGTCACTGTCAAACAGTGAATGGAGTAACATACATCTAGCCATAACTGAAAAAAAAATATAAGATCTCTATTTTTATGAATTGATTGAGTCTAAAGACTTGGACTTTAATCTAAAGATTTTTTCACTATTTTAGTCAAATTCGTAGCCTCTATCTCTAATCCAAAGAATTACCTTAATTCTTTAGCAGGTACTAGAATCCATACAGACTGCATACAAGTCTGAAGATGGCTCGATCAACCCATCTGTATCTATGGGTAGGTTCTCAATCAATTATTTTTTTAAATAATTTTTAGTAATTAATTTTACCTTAAATTTTATTTCAGTAGGCGATGGGTCTCCACTAAAAGTTTCAGTTAGGTCAAACTATTAACATGAACCTACTCAGTATTTCTAACTAATGAATGATCAGGTCTGAGGATGGCTCGATCAATCCAACCATCATCAAATAGTACAATAGAGTCATCATATGACGAATGATAATTCCATCATTCAGAGAGAACACCAGATGGATGGCGCCTGTAATGTCAATCAAAAATAATGGACCCATTATCATTCATCTCAATGGAAGGCTATGATCTAGTTATCCCCATAAATAGCTCATTTTATGGACCTAATAATGTAAAAAATTTAAGAATCAGTTTAGAAAAAAGATGAGAAGAGATCAACCAGTAAACCACAATCCTTCCACTAACTTTACTAAGTCATTGAATTAGATCAGATTCATACTAGTTGAAATGGTACTTAGATCAGTCACACTGATCAACCTTAATGGCATGGGTCAACTCAAACCACTTAACAGTCTAATCAAGATAAAATTTACTAAATTAGCCAGATAAGTGAGATCGATGGGAGGGTCTGCTAAGCTTGCCTTAGACACCATTGAAATGGCCAGATAAGCTGCTCCCAATTAAAAATCATCAGTCAAAATACCAAACAAATCTTAGACACCAATTGGTTAAATAGTTTTGATTTGACCAACCTAATGATTCGGATTCAACCACTGAGCCACAATCAAGGTCTATTTGGTCTAATCAAAGATATGAACTTGACCATCTACAACTATTGTATTGGTTCTAGAAAAACTCTAATTTAATCTAATTCAATATGTGGTTAGATTTAATTAATTTCTTTAGTTAGTCTATTAACTCTTTGATTCCAATCTTAGGTCTAATCCAATTAAGAGGATCTGATTTGAGCTAACCCATGACTCATATTTTATATAATATCATTAGATCTCAAATCATAATTCTAGATCTAATCAACTCAACACTTAATTCTCAATTAAGTTTTGCATCAATATGGTTAAGGTTATGGTTTGAAACAATTTCATCCTTTCATTTTGTAAACAATTTACAATAAATTTTATACAAAAATTTTTATTCTAAAATTAGATCGACTCAATCACTATTGAGCCAGCTACACAAGAAGACTGGATTGACTCAGTTCAAACTGGGTTAGCTCAGTAATTGTACGAGCATGATTCAAGGAGTTTTAGATCTGAAAATTCTTGCATAACACTAAAATAAAATCAATCATAGTACTTTTAGATTATATCTAAAATTTTTTATGATTCAAGATTTTATTTTATCATGATTAAAATAATTTTAATCACATAGATTAGATGTCTTATATTTCATATATCACATACAATAAATCTAGGGTTTCAAGATCTAAAATTTTATAAAAAAATAATTTTTTCCTTTCATGTTCTTCTTCATGGGATCTAATCATATGGCATCCCTACACATCATAAGAGCACTCCATCGAATGGAAAGAGAAGGCCTTTAAACCTTTCTTGCTCCTATAATCGGACAGCCTGATGATCCAATCCAAGTACTTGCTAATCGGATCATCTAATCTAATCACATATCATATATGTATAAATTTAGATCTAATCTAAATTACATCAGATCTAATTATAATCTTAGATATATCTAAATCAGATCATAAATATCACATGCATAATATAAAATCAAATTTTATCAACGATCAACATAAACTAGGACAACCTTTTCACTGTAAGGGGTAAACCCTACAGCAGGACAATCTTATGTTAGTTTATACGATCAATCATTAATTAAATTTAGATCAAAATATCATATATCAAATCTAAATAAAATTAAATTTTAGATTTAATATGTACATAAATCGTGTCATATAGAACCTAGGCTCTGATACCACTATTGCGATGCATAGGCGATTTCATGCATGTATTTCAAAATTTTTTTGAAAAAATTACAGTGGAAGATAACTAGATTAATCAAATTAATCTAACATGCATATAATCTAATCATCAAATCAACCTACTCTAGGATCTATGATATGTTATGTTGCATATAAAATCTGAAATAATCTAAAGATAAAATCAGCATGCATGCATGTGAGCAGTGGATCACATCTACCTCTAATCTGAGTTCAGAACTCCATACATGATCATGGGTTGATGATCACCACTATTGAGAATATGATAGAGAAGGTCCTTACTAGTTGCTCGCAGCCGCACATGCATCCAGTCTCTACAAAAAATCCACTCGAAGCTCCGATCTGATCGATCTTTTCAGGAGCACTAGCTCACGCAAAAATCTTCTTCTTGACTGATCTGGATCTTTTTTTCAAATATTTAAAATCTTTCCAAAGGTTAAATATGAATTTATAGAGGACATAAAGAGTTGAAAGAAATATGGAGAAGAAAATAATTTTTTTCTAATTTATTCCCTCTTCCCAAACCCAAAGGATCAAAAACTTAAAATTCAAATTTTTGCGCACACCCTAAGAGAGAGGACCCTCCTCTCTATTTTTCACATTATGAATCATGCCCAAACTTTCATCACATGAAGAACTCTCTTTTGGTATCTTACACACATTAAAGAAACTACAAAAGCCCCTTTTATAGGTATGTAAAGTGGTGGGGTGAAGAGTCCTAGTGATCTTGGACTCTTATAGGATTCTGCTTTTTTTCATAGTTCTATATCCCAAAAGATATCAAAAAAATATGGGATACCCCTTCCCATAATTTTATTTGGTAAATTAATTCTCCAACTAATTTTTTTATGAAAAATCTCTTCAAAATGTCATATATATAAGGAGAATAAAATTTATTGGCGTAGAGAGGTTGATCTGGATGAGAATAGATTCTCCTGATAAGGAATATTTTGAAATCCAATTTCAGAACCTTTCTTTAAACAAAACCAAATTAGATTTAGACATGAGATAGATAAAAAAAAGATTCTTTGGTGTGAAGAAATCTCAAATAAAATAATTTTGTGCATGGAGATATATGACATGCAAAATGGGTTGGCACAAGGAGAAGAGTTCTATTCTAATAAGGACTCTTAGTTTCCTTATTTGAATCCAAACTAAATCATATCTAGTTTAGTCCAAATAAAATATATAAAACTCAATCTAATTAGGTTCATAAATTTTTAATCAAATTAAGATTTGATTGAACCAAAGTCTTGATCAAATCAAGAATAATTCTTCCTTAGCGATTAGATCATCTCATAAGCTAATCGGGTCAAACCTATTTGAATCCAATTCAATTAGATTTTATTTAATTCTCTTCACTCAATCAAATTAAGCTAATTAGTAATCTAATTATTAATTAATTTTCTATTAATTTATTAATATTTAATGAATTAATTTATTATAACTTTTGCATAAGGTTAATCATCAATCGAATTGATGATTAAGCCCATGAACGATTCTCAATCGTTGATCAGCCACATGATCAGTCAGAAATTTTTTTTGAGTGTGACCCCATAGGTTCGAACCTAAACTGATAATATAAAAATAATTTTTTGAATCAATCGATGTAACCATCTAGCAATGATGACCCGACGTCCAGATAGGTCGAATGAAGGCAAAGCAACATTCAAGAATCTATTGGTGTATGGTTATTGTATAATTCATCCCTTTGATTCTAATGCTCAAGGATGACTAAAGATTTAACTATCAATCCTAGATAAATCATTCATATTTTATTTCAATTTTTTTTAAAACCATCATATGAATTATCTAGATCCAGATTTTACTAAATTAAAATACACTGATGCATATCTCCTACTAATTCGGAGGGATCAATCCCATCTTGACTCACACACTGACTTGACAAGTACTTGACTATATTCAAAAATCTTTCATCACTGAATTAAAAACTTAGTTAGTCCAATATCAAAGTACAGTGAGTTGCTTGTAAATCACCATGATGATCTCAGATCGAAGGGACACTTATACCCATACCCTTCGCGAGCTACCCTTGACAGTAGAGTGCTCTGCAGTTGGTCACTTTCAGTAATAATGTATCTCTATATCTCACCTGCATGCCATATCAGATCTTCATACTATTCAGTTATGAGAATAACCAACGCATATGACACACAACGACCTACACTTGATATCGCTATCGTCCTAGTAATAGCGTATCATTTGATCGCGAACCAATTTAAGGACTACACGATAAATCCTCCTTTATCGATCAAAATAGTCTTAAAAATTTCATCACAATATAGGAGTTCATTAGAAGATATACTCTTGTGATAAAAAATATCATATAATTTTTATTATTTATCAATTTATATACATTTATAATTAGTACAATCATCAAACGATTGACTTTAGGACATAATTTCCAACACCCATATCATTGAAAATGATGATTCCATGATCTATTCAAAAGCAGTCATGAGTAATGACTCTGACAAATGATTTAATATCATGAAATTTGAAATAGACTCCATGTATATCAACCAAGTTTAGACTTTGGTTGATGCGCCTGAGGGTGTGACCCCAATAGGCTGCAAATGTGTCTTCAAAAAGAAGATTGGAGGAGATGGCTAGGTAAAGACCTATAAGGCCAGGCTGGTGGCAAAAGATTTCAAATAAAAATAAGGTATTGATTATGAAAAAAAATTTTCATCGGTAGTCATGCTCAAGTCTATTCGGATAATGCTTGCTATTGCAGCATACTATAATTGTGAGATCTGACAGATGGATGTCAAAACAGTCTTTCTTAATAAAAATCTTAAGGAAGAAGTTTATATGACTCAGCCAGAGAGATTTGTCTAAAGTGGGAGAGCAAATTAGGTATGCAAGCTGAATAGATCTATTTATAGATTAAAGCAAGCATCAAGGAGCTGGAACATCCATTTTAATGAGACAGTCAAATTGTTTGGCTTCATAAAAAATATGAATGAACCTTGTGTGTACAAGAAGAATAGTGAGAGTGCTATTATCTTCTTGATCTTGTATGTAGATGATATACTACTCATTGAGAATGATATCTTGATGTTGCAATCAGTTAAGATTTGGCTATCACAAAAATTTTCCATAAAAGACTTGGATGAAGCATCCTATATATTTGGTATAAAGATCTATAGGGATAGATCAAAAAAAATGCTAGACTTGTCTCAGTCTAGGTACATTAATCTTGTATTGAAGAGGTTCAACATGGAGGAAAGTAAAAGATGTTACTTGCCCATAGGTCATGGCATACAACTCTCTAAGAAGATGTCTCCTAGGATACCTGAAAAAAGAAATATGCTTTGGGCATATGCTATGTTATGTACCAAGCCTGATGTGGTTTATACCTTGGGCATTATAAGTAGATTTCAGGCTGATCTCGAAAAGGATCATTGAAAAGCTGTAAAAAATATACTCAAGTACTTGAGAAGGACTAGAGATGTTTTTCTAATATATGATGGATCTGATTTAAAACTAGAAGGTTATATAGATTCTAATTTTTAATCTGATCCGGATGATAGCAAATCTACATCTGGATATGTGTTCACTCTATATGATAGTGTAGTAAGTTGAAAATATTCCAAACAGCAAACTGTTGCTGACTCGATCACTAAGGTTGAGCATATTACTGCTAGTGAGGCTGCTAAGGAGGCCGTCTGGATGAAAAAATTTATCATAAAGTTAGGTGTGATTTCAGAAAATGAACAATCAGTGTCCCTTTATTGTGATAATACTGGGACAGTTGCTCAAGCCAGAAAATCAAGGTCTCATCATAAATTCAAGCACATCCTAAGACGGTTTCACCTCATTCGAAAGATAGTCGAAAGATGCGATATGATCGTGAAGTGAGTTAACATCAAAAATAATATAACGAATCCATTTACTAAAGCCTTGTCAATACAGCAGTTTGATTGCCACCTTGATAGCATGGGTATCAAGTATAGGGGCGATTGACTTTAGTGCAAACGGGAGATTGAAAGAATAATACTCTATAAGCCAATCGCATAGGAAATACGATTAGATGTTTATTGTAATTTATCTTTCAGACTCATATAATTGATATTTATATTATTAATAAAATAGATATTTTTGATTCATTATGTGCTGCATCTTATTATTTTTTAAGATTATAATAAACCTCATAGGTCCGGATAATGGTTATAGGGCCATGATGAGATCACGCTAGTAAGATCTAAATTTTTGATAGCCATGACTTAAAGTATTTTTAGTCATTGGTACATTGGGTTGGGGATCAATGATACCGGTAAGACTAGCATGTCCTATATATGCTCAGAAATAAGGGTGGTTGATCTCACAACCACTTGTGTAGTAACACTAATACAAGGATATGGATGCTAATTAGAGAATGAGTTCACTGAATTAACCTACGAGAGAATATCAGATAGAGTCTTATTTATATGTCAACTGATGATTTTCTAGTGGGAGTTGTGTAAGTGATCCTTTAATCTGAGATCACCATGGTACCTTATGTACTTTGATCCATATTTTGGTTTACTTCCTAACTTGATTCTTTGATCCTTATATGAGGTATTCTGGATATGATGAATAGTGCATGGAGATTGTGGGTGATCAATAAAAGATCAGTCACTCCTAATAAGGAGAGTGAATTCCTATGTGATCTCATAGATCGATGATTCGGAAGTCTTTGGTCAAAGCAGGATGATAATTAAAAAAAGATTTTTAATATATCATCAACTAAATCATCACCTTCTGATTGAGATACATAATGATAAGTGATTGGGTTTGACATATTTCATGCCTACAGCTCATCAGGGATGTTGTTTGACTGAAGGATTGAATTACACGGTAACTTACCACTGAAGGATATTTTGATAATTTTTTATCAAAATTTTAAATCTTTTGGATAGTCATGACATATTGCTAGATATCAATCTTGACTTGTGGACTCATCAAAATTAAAAGAGTTTAATTTTGAAATCAATTTGGAAGAGTCCAAGTTGATTGGGACTCTTCGGGTGATCTAATCTCATCGAATTAGGGTTACGTTGAAAGTCTTGATCCACTGCTGGCTAGATTTAGAACTCAATAGGTCACACACTTTGGGATTTAATCTTGATCTAATTTAATTAAAATTTAATATAAATTTTATGAGTTAATTTGATATGCTAGTACATTGTATTAACCCAAGTTCCTAAATTGGTTTAGATGAAAGTGTTTGAGCTAACCTAGACCAGTTGTCTTTGACCTAATGGGATTGGGTCTATCTTAATTGATTTTCTATCCAACTTAAAAGAGTTTCAAGTGGAGAAGGACTCCTCTATGCCCACTAGAACCCACACCAAAAATAAATGCCGCCCCACCTCAAATTAGCATGTGAAGTTGGAGAGTCCTTCTTCATGAAGGCTCTTAACTATATGCATTGCCTTAATTACTCAACTAGAAGTCCTTTGATTTGTCACCAAATTTAAGTGAGATTTTTATGGCACATAGAAGAAGGAGAGTCCTTCTGTGAAAAGTCTCTCATGCATCAAAAATTCTACACAGTGAATTTATTCACCACATGAGAAGATGGAGCACCAAAGGTTGGTGCCCCTTCATCCCATGACATGTCTTTTGGTCCCCTATATGTACGGGATGTCCCACATGGCTACCTACTATGATTTTAGATTAAAACTAAATATTAGAGATATAAAAATCATCAAAAAAAATTTAAAAAAAATTTAAGAAAAGGGCAAGGGAAAATTGAGCAGCAAAGTTTGCAAGAAGGGTGGTGAGATTTTTAGCAAGTGTTGCTAATGTACCCTAGGGTTTGGTTTTTTCATATGTTGGAGCTAAAAATCAAATCCTAAATTATGAGACATCTGAAGAGTGTCTTCTTGGTGTCGTTCTGGTAGTAAGTTCGAAAGTAACTGAATTTTGGTGTGATTGTACCATAAGTTCAAAGTCGGTAGTATTCTTTAGAAGATAAGGTTGTGGCAGCGCACCGGTTAGAAAGGACTTTAGCTAACTTTCATGTGGATCACCATTAGAGAGCTTCTACTTTGGACTCTCATGGAGAACACTAACATGCCACTTTATCCTTTTTGGTGAAATAAAAATTTTATTCTTTTTTGCATGCTTGTTTTATTTTATCGATATCGGCAAGGTGATTTTAGGGTTTTGAGTTCGGCTCAATAGTTTTAATTGTTAAAGCTATTGACTTGCTTGATTTTAAAAATTTTAAAAATTATTTTTTACTGCATGGTCAGAACCCAACAGCATCTTTACTATCACTGCATAGGATATTTTTTAAATTGATCGAACTTCATAGAATGGTTGAGGAAAAGAAGGTGAAGAATGTCTTCATTAAGGGTATCTAATTTTATTACAGTAAAAATAAATATTAGAGATAAATTATAAGAGTTGTCTTATAAAATGTGAAGTAGTAGCAAGATGCAAAAGTTGCATCTACTAATAATTTATATATGATACAAACTAATTATCATTTGAGTGTTTTAACTTTTAAATTTTTTAGGTATGTGATATCTTATATAGGTTCCACTTATGCAAAGTGTTGCTGGATCTATAAAGCTGAAGTGAGATGACTGCTTGCCTTTTGGCACTGATGGATAGTCTATTCATGCTAAGATTGTAGGAACTTATTTTATCTTCTAGTAAGGTTTAGAAACTAGTAGATCATTGTTATATGCCTGAATTTATTAAAAATATTATTTCAAATCTTTTACTATTATAGCATAGTTTTAAAATTAATGTAAAGAGTAAAAGTTACTTTTCTTCTGATAAATTTTATGGCTATGAATTAATGATAATGGTCTCATATTTTTATCACTCAATGATGTTATTATTCATATTAATAAGAATAAGAAATAAATATATGATGGTCACATATCTCAGGACAAGCAAGGTATTAAGTCTTGAACATATGGATATTCGAAGGCTAATGATTTCTCGATCCAGAAATGGACACTTCATATGAGATATGGTGTGTTCCTTAATATGCTTCATAAATTTTAATTCTCATTATAGAAATGTGCCCTAGAAATTATTGTTCTGATTTAGATACCAATAAAATCTGTTACGAGCGCTCCATATAAGATATAAAAATGGCAAAAGGGTAGGTTGCCCAACTTATGTGAAAAGAGTTGATGTACATAAGTTTGTGCTAAAACAGGTTCATATATGTTTATAGGTTATTTTAAAGAATAGTATAAGATACTATTTCTTCCACCCTACTAGACAAAAGATATTGTCTGTAGGTATGCTACCTTTTAGAAAAAAAAATTTCTAAAGAGACAGTGGGAGGATAATTGAACTTGAGAAGTTCAAGATCTATGGACTATCCTATCATAACCTGTGGAATGTCCACAAGTTGATCCTCGATCAGATGTGCTCATTGATAAGGCACGATCATGACACACACTTCCTCATCGAAGATCATTCTGAGTATGTAATGTACCACTCAAATATGTGTTTGTTAGTGAGAATGATGTTACATCATACATTATTGTGAATAATATTTTTTTTGATCTATTTAAAAATTATCATGAGTAGAGACTCTGACAGATGACTTAAAATTATTATATCTGAAATGGACTCCCTGTACATCAACCAAGTATGGACTTTGATTGAAGCATCTATGGGTACAACCCAACAGGTTGCTATCAGGGATATCAATTTGGATTTTTGCTATTGCCACAAACCATCTAGAGAATTTATCTCTAATGGGAGAGCAAATGTATTTATGAATTCAAGTAGGTATTGAGAAGATAGTACTTCTATTTTTGATGAGATAGTCAAAATATTTGACTTTATCAAAATATAGATGAACCATATGTGTGAATAAGAAAATAGGTGGGTGTCTCACTAACTTCTTGGTTATGTATGTAGGTGACATATAGCTTATTGGGAAGGTAGTCCCGATATTGCACTCGATCAATAATATGCCTATCACAAAAATTTTCATGGAATAGGACTTGGGTTAAGCATCCAATATACTAGGCATCTATAGGGATAGATATAAGTGGATACTAGGCTTGTCCCAATCTAGGTACATGAAATTTATGTTGAAGCGGTTCAACATGAATGGGTGTAAAGAAGTTTACTTACCCATATATTCAATGTACTAAGCCTGATGAGATTTATGTCTTGTACATAATCGTCGATTTCAAGCAAATCTATGATAGGAGCTTTTAAAAATTGTGAAAAGTATTCTCAAAGTATTTGAGAAGTACTAAAGAAGCAATGAATTGAAAGAGTTCCAAGCAGCGAACTGTGTTTTGACTCAATTAAATGCTGTTAGTAAGAATTGCTAAGAAAAATTTTCAGATGAAACGATTCATTACTGAATTGGGTGTGGTCTCACTAGGTACCTACGCACATCCTAGACACTTTCACCTCATTTATGATTTGATCATAAAAGGAGTTAATATTAAGAACATAATAATGGATCAGTTCACTAAACCTTACACAGTAGTAGTGTGATCGCCATCCTGATTGCATGAGCATCGGGTATAGAAGCGATTGGCTTTAGTATAAATGGAAGATCGAAAGAATAGTGTCCTACAAGTCAATCGCATAGGTTTCTACTCATTTACATTATATTAATTATTTTATTCATGAGGTATTATGTTTTATCATTTACTGCATCATATTTTTATGATTATGATAAACCCTATAGATTAGGGCAATGATTTTAGGACCATGATGAGATCATATCAGTGAGATCTAAAATTTTGATAGTTCCAATCTAAAATGTTCTTAGTCATTGGATTATCGAGTTAGAGATCGATGATACCGATAAGACTGATACATCCTATGTTGCTCGATGGAGAGGGTGGTTGATCTCACAATCACTTGTATGGTGACACTAATACAAGGATGTAGGTGCTCATTAGAAAATGAGTTCACTGAACTGACCTGCAGGAAGAATGTCTGATAGAGCCTTACAGTATGTCAACAAATGGTTCTTCAGTGGGAGTGGTGCATGTGATCCTTTGACCTGAGATCATCATGGTACCTTATGTACATGGATCCTTACTTTGATTTATTCTCTAGCACACCACTTTGAGATGTGTGTGGGATATTCTGAGTATGGTGAAGTATGCATGGAGATTATGAGTGGTCAATAAAGAATCGATCACTTCTTGTAGGAGGAGAGAACATCCTATGTGATCTCATAGGATGATGACTCTTAGAGTCTCTGATCAGAGCAGGAATGAACAGTAGAAAAAAGATTTCTTACTAGTTCATCAACTGAGTCATCATCATCGGATCGAGATACATATGGATAAGTATTTGGGTTTGACATATTTTCATACCCATGATTTTTTTGGATGTTGTGTAATCGAAGAATTGAATTTTATGGTAACTTACCATGGAATGATAATTTTGATATTTTTACTAAATTTTAAATCTTTTGGATAGTCATGATAATTTATTCCATATTTTTTCTCATGGGATGCACTGTCAAATGGTGCTTTAGAATTTGCATGCAGAGGAGGAGTCCTGCTTCTTAAATTCCCAACAACTTCTACTGTAGTGAATTAAATCACCGAAGAAAATAAAGTGACACTAAGTGTTGGCGTCCCTTGTTAGTTCTTCTTCGTTCCTTATTTAAAGGAGCATCCTTTATGGGCTAAGAAGAGAATTCCTCGCTGCTTTAGGCATGAAATAAGAGAGGAAAAGATAAGAAAATTCTGGACATTTATCACCACCCGAGACAAAAAGTAAAAGGACTCCGCTGCCTTCAGCACCCCTCTCTTTCTTCCTTAACTCGGCCCCACCACCCTCTACCGATGATGACCAAAAGAAGTCTCAGTTTCGGTCCCAAAAGCGCATCCCCAAAACCCGGCCCCCCACCCCCCCGTTCCCCCTGCCCGCACCCACCCCCCCCGCCCCCCCCACAAAACGACAAAAAGAAAAAAACGACCTGGGAAACGTCGTAGAAGCCCAGCAGGAAACGATTAAACTTCGGCAATTATCAGGAGTGTATTGATTTCATATTCAAGACTATGGATGAACTTATTTACCGCATTCAGTTCACTCATGTTAGACTAACTAACAAAAATATGGAGAGATGTAAATCCTTGGCCAGAGTCTAAACCATGTGAACAAGGTGACATTGATTTAAGTGGTATGTCACTGCAAGCGTTCTCTCTTGTGCAGCATGACAGTCAAGTTGTGTTTGGATCAAACTATGTTAAATCCAATGAATGCAACATTTTTTCCAGCTCTTGGGAAAACATGTTCATCTAATAATATATTGGCAAGTTAAAATCACTTGCTAAGTTCTTTTATTGACTTAGATAGATGCACTGCTTCTATCAATATTAAATGAAACAATTGCTTATTCAAATGAAACTATATGTTCGTTAATTGGCACAGCCTGGATCCAAAGTTATGCTCATGCAACTAACCTTGGTCTACTATCAACAAATTGGTCCAACTTCCAAACCCAAGCCTATCAAATATCATGGTCGGCTCCTAAAAGAATTATCATATGTTGCTCATTTCACACAAGTAATCCTTTTCCACTGCATGATAACCATTCATAATAAACACAATTAATCAAAAACTAAATAAGATTATATAACTGCATTATTATTTTCATATACAAATGAAAGACATCCAATCAACCAAACATAAATTCAGCACCACACCATACCCCAAACAACTAACTATGAGAAATAAATTCAATAAAAAAAAAGCTATACTTAAAGAAACGCAACTAATCTCAGTTTCATCAATAGAACAGAAAAGCGCCGATAAGCCCCAACCCCAAAAACAACCTCCCACCCTCATTCCCTCCTAATTTGCGCAGATCTTCACCAGCCCCTGATGTTGCATTAACAGAGCTGATGTCTGCTGGATTATTGAAGTTGGAGGGAACTACAGTGTCAGGCACCAAATTCTCATCATCCGGGCTGGTCGGTGCAGGTGCCACCGATGGGCTCTTCAGGCTTGGAGGCAATCCCTGTCCATGGCTGACATTGATTTTGAAGTGCTGTCCATGCCGGCATTGCTCGCCATCATAATTGCCTGAAAAGAAGTAGGTCAATCCTTCTTTGAGTAGTGGCACTGCGACGGTCACCGCTTCCTTGCTGAACTCTGGCTCTCCAGCAGACCATTCCATTGTGTCATCATCTTCGGCATCGTTGTAGTCGCAATGCTTGTAGGTGGTTGCATTGTAGGTCTGGACCACTGTGTGATTCTTGTCTGTGTTGAAAACTATATAGCAGGAAAATGCCTTCTCATTAGAATTAAGCATCTTTGCATAAACAAAGAAGCTGTTAGGTATAAGCATAATTGTTAATACACTTGGTTGACACAGCAAAAGTGTGTAGTCCAGCAATTGGAGATGGAATCATTTGTTTACTAATTTTGAATATAAAACTCTATCCAAAAGAACATATCTAGTACGGTCACAGGATTAATTAACCTGTTTGGAAACATAATCATGATCATTTGACAACCATTTGCTGAGTTGAAACCTAAGATTATCTTCACCAACCTTTTCACTGTCCAGGATTAGTCCACAAATCATTAATTATGTCAGCTGCTTAGTTGCCATATCAACATCATATGCAGTGACACTGAAACAGACTTGCTCACCGACAAAGCTGACGCTTCTTTCTGTTTATAGGAGGTCATGGTGTCAAACGTTAGAAAGCTGCTTTAAGATTTTAGGATCATCACAAATGAAATGATGAGGGAGCTTGCTCCCTCTACTTATTCTCGACAGAAAAAGAAAAAGAACGCCATTGGAATGTTGCTTGACACATTCATGATGCACTTTTACAGAGCATAGAGATTGCGAAGGCATTTAGGCTGGACCTACTACCTCTTAATTGAAGGGCCTTGTGGCAAGGTTGGTCTTTGCATCAAGTCATTGCGAAGGCATTTAGGCTGGACCTGCTACCTCTGAATTGAAGGGCCTTGTGGCAAGGTTGGGCTTTGCATCAAGTCTTTGATTACATTGCCATGTCATGGAAGGGAGGTCCTATATATGGCTACTCAATATGGCACATCTCTAAGCTGATATCATGTCTGAAATGAAACAGATCAAAGATAATTGATAATCACACATTTGCAAGGTATGCCAAACAAATAAATGTTCTGATGATAGTGCCTGGACAAGCATTTGGGGCTCAGATGGTGGTCGGACAGCTATCCGGTACATGTAAAACATATAAAATAAACCTACACATCTATACTGCATGGAGCACAGTTCCGAAAGTAAGTTAGGAGACAATCTTAAACTCCATTATGTAGCTCGAAATAAGTTGATCTTGATCATAAATTGACACCATCATATTAAAGTCTGCTGCCAAGTAGGTTAAATAGGAAAGGAAAACTGCCATTTTCTCAGAACTTGAATGACAAAGGAACTCATCATGCAGAGCATTTCATTAGTCCAATGGCAAGAGTGAAAAGAATTACATGCTAACAGTTTGAGAGGCTGGTCAAGATTTTAGTTTACAATGCTGTATTTAACCATTTCTCCTTTTTTGTTTTTTTTGAGCAGAAGGAATTAGGCTGCAGCCCAGCTCTACCATAACCCTTTCTTGTTGGAAACTCTTTTTTCCCACTTTTGGCCAATTTGATTGGCATAAAAAATAATCCATGGAACCCCTAGAGAATATTTTATTCAGAGAGAATGATTGGTCTAGGCCTAACCAGCTTCATAACAATAAAAACACCCAGGAAGACCGAAACAAACTCCCTTTCCAGAGAGGAGAGTCACTGGGAACAGAGGGATCAGAGCAACCTAAAAACTCCTACAGGATATCATGAACTAACAATTAACTGCAAGGAAAGACTTCAGTCATAATTTAGGTTGGGGAAGTCCACCTCATATCCACCACAGGATTGCCTAAGCTCTTTAGTTTTTCCTCAGAGAGAGAGAGAGAGAGAGAGAAGGAAGGGATTGCCTAAGCCTTCTGATGCATCTGAAACCTTCCAATTTGCAGCTAATCCTTCTAATTTGGAGGGTTTTTTTTTTTTTTTTTGTTTTCCTAATTTCTCTCAAAAAATGCAATATACTTTTCCCTCTGATTGCAGGAATAGGACACAAGGATAGAGGAAGATATGAACTAAAGTAGGTGGAACCAATTAGCTAACTGATGATTGAAATTATTGTGTTGTTAAACAGAACTCAGGAGAGCCTATGAATGATATTGTGCACTATAAAGAAAAGCTGCAGCAGAAAACTCACTCTTAAAAACAAAGAAGTTTCCTATTTCCAATTTATGTTAGCAAAAATTTCAAATTATAAATCCACAAACAATGAAAAAGATGGGATTGTTTCCAAAATTAGGGGAAGCAGACAATGAAAAGGAGAACCCTTGGAATATCACAAAATAGTAACATTTGTTGTCATCACGCCATTAAAATGAAAGATAAAGACAGTCAAAAGCCCACAAGATCAACCAGGGAAACAGAACAATGGCTATAAACAGAAAACTATCCCATTTTGGTTCTGGAGTTTGGAATTGTGGACTTACTGAGGAAATCTCCAAGGCTGAAATTCTTGCCAGCGGCCCATTTCTGGTAGTTAACCTTGGACACCATGAGGTTATCGTACCAGCCAAAAGAGTCTCCAACTGTGTAGTTTTTGTAGGCATTGGAGCCTTGGCAATTCAAGAGGATTACAAAGAGACAAGAGATGAGGAAATAGAAGGTGCAGTTAGAGAATAGAAGCAGACCGCTGCAAGAGCTGAGCTGAGACATCTTTCTTGGGATTTGGGAAAGGTATGGGAACTGCGTTTGCTAAGGTACAATGAAAAAGGCCCGGGCGAGGGGGGGGAGCGGGGACGACGGGGGCGTAGCGAACGAAGAAAGGGAAGAGACATCTTAATTGGATAAAACTACAAAAGATGCCATTCTTCTTTTGATAATAATACTTTGGGTTTTACTACGATGCTCCAGTATATTTTTATTTTTTATTTATTTTTATTATTAAATTAAATATATATCATTTAAAATTCAGTAAAATATTTTTATATATAATAACATAATAAATATTTTAAAAATTAAAATTATTTTATATTATAATTAAATTATTTTTTTTTGGGTCATCGAAAGAAGGGGGTGTGATGGTGAATACGGAGAGCCACAAGCAATAGAAGATGAGAGTGGCGATATGGAGAAGCCGCAGACCGAGGAGGACTGGGGTGGGGGGGTGGCGCGGAGTAGCAATGACTGCTGGGAGTGAGAGGAGGAGGGTTTGGGGGGGCATAAAGCGACGGCACACATTGGGGGAGTGGGGGTGCGTGGAATCGAGAGCAGAGGAGGCACGAGCAGTTGGAGGGTTGGTGGCATGGAGGAGTGCGAGCCGTAGGGGGGCACAAACAGAGGAGCAAAAGAGGCGCGAGCCGTAGGGGGGCATACACAGAGGAGCAAAAGAGGGCTGTGGGGGGGTGTGGAGCGCGGAGAAGCTATGAGTGGCATCGGGGCCAGAGAGGTGGGGGCGTTGGATGCAGTGAAGCCACGATAGAAGAAGAAGAAACAAAAAAATAATAAAATATTATTTTTTAAAAAATAATATAATATATTAAAAAATTAATGCATAATATCTTAATTTTTTATAATAAAATATTATAAATAAATATTATAATAAATTTTTAATATTTTTTTTAAATTTATAGCAGCCAAATGGACGGAGAAACGAAGGCTAAAACCCAATTTAACAGTTGAAAGCACTAAATCAAGGTTTGTATCTAAAACTAAGATGATTAATTTCATAATGAATCGTCCTCTCATGCATGATAACAAATTTTACGTATTATGTTAATTCTCTTATGCTACATGGCAAGGACTATTTATGCTCAGATAATGGAGCTCATAGTATTACTAACCTAGAATTATTTCAAAAATAGTGACATAGACTTCTAGCATTACCATTATGTCACTTTCCATGTCTCTAGGTCCTAATGGGAGATTTAAATATTTGGAAAATGGGGGTGAAAAGGAAGGCGGCAGATTTCGCTTGGTCAAATTCAGAAGGTTCTGCAAATTCAAAGATCATGGACCCATGAGAATTATGAAGAAAATGGGAAGTGGAAGTGGAATATTGGTGAAGTTACATAAGAAGAAGATCATTGAGAATCTTCCTTATCTCAGACAAGCTGTTGGATTTCAGTGGAATAATCAAAGCAAAACGCAACTTTTACTGTACTATTTCTCCAATCTTGGGAGGAGGAAATGATAGATTCATTTCTGGCTAGATGGGTGATTTGGAAATGATTGCTTTCTTTTTTCGGTACATGAAATGATTGCTTTCGATACCATTCTCCAGCATTTGAAGTTTAGCAGTTAATCAAGAAGCTTCAATAGCATCACAAGTAAAAAATAGAACGTTCCATATATTATTGGGTTTCATCGTGCCAAAGTAAAAGTGTGATAAGGATACTATAATCTTCTTCAAATTTTGAATTTGGATTGACAAATACAAGCGATAAAAACAAATGGAGATATAGCACTTCAATCATATTGGTATGGCAAGATATAAATTAATATATTTATTTTGTGAACACGCATAACTAGTTTCAAGCAATGATATGTGATTGCATATATTTAGATGTGCATAATATTAATAATCTAATAGTAGATTTATGTATGCACATGTACGTGACGTGTGTGCATCAGTATTGGCAAATGTAGTGCGTTATATGTATAACTTGAGTGATTCTTTCTCTTTATTATTTATAATAAATGGTAAATACCAATGTACAGAATATTTATGTCTCACTCCAGTGAGAATGATTAAAAAAGAAAGCAAACACGGGCTCCTTAGATTGAATATTGTTGAAGGGGTAGAAATGTGGATTGAGGCCGTATGAAGGGCTGGGACAGCCAGAAACCGAGTGTGGTGGGGTGGCGATGGTGAGCTTTGTCGGTGGTTGGTCCGTGCATGCATGGGATCACGTGATGCTAGCTGGATGATTAGTACCCCTCCTTTTGGCCACATGCCCATCCGTTGTCACTTGATTAGAAAACACCAGTTCAGCCAATGTGAATTTGCCACGTCAAGCAATTGGGCATGGGCCAACCTGATCACGTCCACGGCAAGTGGTTAGGGAGGCCTTTTGCTATTTTATGCTTATTTTAGTCTTCAGATGCTCATCGCTTCTTTTTAGGTAATATTGAAGAGTGCAAAAATCTGCCCAACAAACCTAGACTAATGTCCTTTACGGGGTGGAATCACATTCGTTCGCAAGTCACAATCAAATAGAGGAATCCCTTCAACAAGGATGCCGGATAGTTTATTTTATTGATTCCCCAACTAGACCTGATAAATGAACAGGCCGGATTGAATTTGGGCCAAGCCCAATCTAAGCTACCATATTATTTAATAAGATTCAGATTAGGCCCAAACTCAGCCTTTGAGCCAACTTGTAAGACTCCAATCCACCATTTATTGAGCTTCGAGCTTCTGGACTGGTCTCTCAAGATGTCTTTTTTTTTTTTTTTTTTTTGAATTATTAATTTAGCCTCTACGGATGAGAGTAGGTCGATGGGAAAGGGGATGAAGAATGGGGTGATGCGAGTGGTGTTGGTGATGTGAGTATAAACTGGGGGAGGAGGAGAAGGGCATCGGTGTGAAGAGGTTGGCAAAAGTGATGGCGAATGTCAGAGCTTGGACTGTGGATATTTTTTTTCAAGGAAAGCCCCATTAGGGATGGTAGAGGTATCTAACGAGAGGGAGTTAGTGTGAGTCATTTATTATGACACTCCAAAAATTATAATATAATATTTGTACGAATATGTGTATGTGCATTTTTCAATATATATAGTTAGTGCCATTAAATAAAGAAAGTTTATTAGTAGATTGCCTTTCGGCAAAAGATATCGATTTGGATTGCCATTATATCTTCTATTCAAGATTGCTAGTGTTGGGGATCTTCCAAAGGAGCGTCGAGATCTGAAATCAGCACAAAATCAACCAAGAAGGGGCATCCAAGCAGGATATGGTAGTCACAAAAAGAGAGGCAACAAGATCTAGGCATTAGGATTTTGGGCGTCCACCTTCAACCCTAGGGTTGGCTAGGGTTTTGCCAAAAGAGAGGGGGGCATGGAGAACAAGAGAGAGAGGAGAGAGGTAGGGAGAATGGCTCTTTTTGTTCTCCTCTTCTATTTGACCTAATTACATATTTATATACCTATACAAATAAATCAAATCCTAACCTAAAAACTCCTATAACTAACCCAATGTGATTGCACTCAACTCAAGTCCATATACACCGATGACTTGATATGCTCTCACCCCCTTAGATCCAAACCATGTCCAAATATGGATTAGCCCACTCAAGACCCAAATCCCTAGGTCTCATGACCATAGAGGGCCGAAACTCTATCCTAGGACCAAATCGATCCTAGTCCTAGGATCCAAACCGGTCCTAAACTCATAGAGTCAACACCTTGGCTCTTTACCGAGCCTTCCAAAGCATGGGAGCACCACACCTAAGCCTACAATCTCCATCTTGGTGCCTTAAAACTTTGGCAAACCTCGCACGGTCCATCTACACCAAATTGCTGTCGCCGTGCACCCTAACAGTGAAGGGAAGGGAACAGTTTTCCTCCGGAAGTCTCAGGTAGCATCTAAAAATTTTTTTCTATTCTTTTACATGATTAAGGATCAAATCCTTATCTGATTTATAGTGAAATTAGAGATCAAATCTCAATTTATCTGAATTAAATTTTGACAGAGGTCTGGATGTGTAGACCCTCTACTTCGCATGCATGTCAGATGCTGCAGAAAAATAGGATGAACTCTAATCCAATTGCCTTCGCAAGCCAACCAAATAAGAGAAGAGATGTGCTAGTATGACACCTCACACTAGTAGATGGGATGCCCAAGAAGAATCCATGCCCAAGGAGAGGAGGCGGCAACAAAGGGAAAGATGTAGGAGAAGATGACGGATCTCTCTCTTCACATGCCTCTCTCTCTCTCTTTCTCTCTTCTCTCAATCTAATTTGTTTACTATGCATTCATAGGTAGCGGCTCTCTCTATTTATAGATGATTCTCATAACCTAATGAGAGTAGAACTCCTAACTCAAATCTGATTTGAATTGGTCTAATACTCATAAAAGAAGGATTCCTACATGAGATAGAATTGTCATCACATATGACAATCAACTTGCACCCACTTTCTCATCCACATGGGATATTTTAAACCAACTCCATATCAGGTGTTGGTCAGTTTATATGAGAAGGTATTCCTAGTATAAGTAGAAATACTCATATCTCATCTAAAATAGATTCGATTCGAATCTAATTCAAAACTGATTCAAAATAATTGAGAAAGGCTGTCAATCTCAAACTCTTTAGGATTTTTGTACCAAGTCTAAATTAGATTTTAGACCAAATTAAGTTTAATTAATTTAGATCTAATCTGAAATTAATTAGTACTTAAATTCAATCTTTCATATGCTCCATGGATCATAGATCAGAAACTGTTCATCTCCAAGATCGAACCTAAACCTCATATGTAGTGCTAGCTAGATATAGTCAATTTTTCAATCCCGTTTGACTCATAACTTAATTCTCAATCAAGTTAGCTTATATGTTCAATCAAGTCTAGTACTTCTAAATTAAACATATAAACATAGGCCAATTTTTTTCTACTTTATCTGACTTGTGTGCGTGACTCCATAGGTTCAAACACTAAGTTGGTAGCACAGGAACCAATTCATGCACTAATTGAGATACCATCTAGCAATGATTTCCTACGTACAGATAGGTCAAATTATCGTAAAAGAATATTTCAGAACTCATGCACATGGTTACCGCATAATTCATTCTTTTGATCTTGAATGCTCTAGGATGGTCTCAGGTTAACTGTCAACCAAGATTGCTTTATCTGCATTGTATTTCAACCTTTCAAATTCATCTCATAGATTATCCTGACCAAAGCTTTGCTAAATTGAAATACAATGATACATCAACTCTAATAATCTGGAGGGATCAATCCCATCTTGATCCATACATAGACTTCACAAGTACTTGACTGTACTTATTAGCCTTCCATCACTGCATTAGAAATCCAGATAATCTGGCACCAAAGCATAGTGAGTTGCTTGTAAGTCACTATGGTGATCTCAAGTCTGAAGAACACTTATACCCATATGTTTCGCGAGCAGCTCTTGACAGTAGAATATCTCAGCAGGTGAGTCACTTGTTCAGTGATAATGTACTCGACATCTCACTTGTATGCCATACCAGTATCACCACACTCCTTGATTAAGAGGACAACCAACCCATATAGCACATAACGACCTCCACTCAATAAATGTCATCATCCCGTAATGATGTATCATTTGGTCATAAATATGTTTAAGAACTATACGATAAATCTTCTCTTTATCGTACACTAGTATAGTTCTACGAACTTCATCACAGCATAAGAGTTTAAGAAAAATATTACTTTGTGATGAAAAAATATCAGAATAATTTTTATTCATTAAATAATAATTCATATACAAGGATGAACTCAATCGTCATATGATTGATTTTAGGATATAATTTCTAACAACTCTCACTTGGACTAAAACTAATCAGGGCAGTATCTGAAGGGAACCAGATCTAGAATTTTAGGGTTAGATCTTGAAACTTTTTCAAGATCAGACAGCGGAAGACTAAAATAAATCAAAATTTATATTATAAAATCAAAAAAATTTTAGATCTAAGATCCTATTACATGATTATTATATGATATTAAATCAAAAATTAAAATATGAACAGCAAGAACTACATATTGATCATATCAACATGTTTCTATACTACATCTAATGTATGTAAAATATAATAGATCAGATCTATTACCTTGCAAGTTAGATATTCTAATTTTGCTGATCCGGATTTGAGGATGATGTTGCGAGCCGCACATGCGTCCAGCCTCTAGGAGTCATCTACACGAGCCCACGAATCATAATCAAAAATCCTGATCCAGAAAATCAGCACAGTATGCTAGTATTGTGCTGATCCTTCTTCGATGGTCGATTAGATACCTCCTTCTTCTTGATTTAAACTCTTCCAAAGATAAAAAGTAGGAGAAGAAGTTTTAGATGTGAGACACTCTCAGAAAACTCACAGATGGAGGAAGAGAAGAGGTGAACTCAGCAATCCTAGAAGAAGACCCTCTTCTTCTTCTCTTTGCTCTTTCCCAGATACTTAGTTTTGTGTCTATTATATCTCCATGCCCCAACACTCTTTCTCTCTGATTTTTACACACCCCAAAGGTATCTCAATGCCCTATAATTCACAAAAATTTTAAGAAGAAATTTATCTTAAATAATGAGATATGAAAATCCTTGTTTAGGTCAAATACCTAGTCAAGAAAAATTCAAACAGGACAAGACAACAGGTGCCCAACTCATGGGTGCCCCCTCCTTTTTTGCCATAGACCACCAGCAAAGGGAGCACAATATGTGCCATAAAAGCTATAAAAATTTTATAAAAAATTTAGATATCAATGTCATAAAAAAAGAATTTTGGTTTCCTAAAATTCTATCTCATAGAATTTGAAATCCAAACTAATTCCTACTTTTACTTGGTTCACAACTACATTCCATATAAGAGAGAAAGAGTGGAAAGCTTTGGACGTGCATGAAGGCCTAGGAGAGAAGGTTTTGTCACATAAAATAAGAGAGAGTGGGCGTGGGGGGCTAAGGTGGCGCAAGGTGGAATCCTAGTCTTACTAGGGTTCAATCTATGACTTGTTCAAATTTGGTTTCTCAAACCAAATCAAACCAAAACCAAATCAATCCAATTAAAATAGGTCTTAACCCAATTAAGAACCTAATTTAATCAGATTAAATTAGATTTAAATTTGATTTAATTTTTTAATCGAATTAGAAAATAGGTTGACCCAAGTCCTAATTGAACTAGGACTAGTTTTTTCTTGTACTTGGCTTATCCAATAAACTAATTGAACTTGATCCAATAAAGCCCAAACCAAATCTAATTAAATCATATTCAATTAGACTTAATCTCATCCCATTGGCTTAATCAAATTAAGCTAATTAGCAATCAAATTATGAATCGATCCTCCTGCAACACTTGCACTAGGTTAAATGTTAATCGTATTGATCGTTTAACCTAAGAACGATTCTTAATCGTTGATCAACCATCCGATCGGATCATGAACTCTAATGTATGTGATCTCATAGGTCCGAACCTAAGTCGGTAGTACAGAAATAAATTTTTATACCAATTGAAGTGACCATCTAGCAATGGTACCCGACGGCCGGATAGATCGAATGTGTAGAACAACATCCTTAGAACCCATGCGGATATAGTTTCCATATAATTTATTCCCTTGACCAAGATGCTCATAGAACACCTTGGAGTTTCACTGTCAACTCGGATTAGGTTGTCCACATTATATTTCAAAATATCAAATCCACCTGATGGATTATCTTGGCCAAGATTTTGCTAAATTAAAATACAGCGACTCATTCTTCTCCAACTCTTGGAGTGGTCAATCCCATCTTGATCATACTCTGACTTTGCAAGTACTTGACAGTGCCCAGAAGCCTTCCATTGTTGAAGTAAAAATTTAGTTAGTCTAGTACCAAAGCACGGTGAGTTACTTGCAAGTCACTGAGGTGATCTCAGGTCTAAGGGACACTTATACTTATGTCTCATCAGAGACATTCTCGACAGCAGAATGCTCTTGAGTTGGTCACGTTCAATGATGATGTACTATTACATCTCACCTGTATGCCATACCAGTGTCTCCATACTCTTTGGTTAAGAGGACAACCAACCCATATGGCCTACAATGATCTATGCTTGATAGAAGCTGTCGTCCTTATTAACAGCCTATCATTTGGTCATGAACAGTTTTAGGGACTAATCGATAAATCCTCTCTTTATCGAACCTAAATAGTCCTAAGGACTTCATCACAACAATAGAGTTTATTAGAAGATGAAAACTTATGATAAAAATACCAAAAATATATTTTATTTATTAACAAATTAATTACAATACAAGATTGCTCAACCATCAACAGGTTGACGATTGGCTTTTGGGATATTTTTTTTAACAACTCCCACTTGTCTTAAAGCCACTCGACATAGTATTTAATACTCATCTTCGACTTGTGGTTGTCGAACTCCTTTATTTTTAGGGCTTTAATGAACGGATCGGCCAGGTTCTCTTTTCTATTGATCTTCTGAAGGTCGACGTCACCTCAATCTGCGATCTTTCAGACTAGGTGGAAGCGACGCAAAATGTGCTTCGTCTACTGGTGTGCTTTGGGTTCTTTCGACTGAGCTATGGCACCAGTGCTGTTGCAGTAGAGTAGGACCAGACCATCGAGGGAGGGTGCTACTCCGAGCTCGGTGATGAATTTTTTTAGCCACACAATTTTTTTCATGGCATCCGATGCTGCGATGTACTCCACCTCACAAACAAAGTCTACCACAGTATGCTGTTTGGAACTCTTCCAGCAGATGGCTCCACAATTTAGAGTAAAGATATAACCTGACACGCTTCTACTGTCATCATGGTCAGATTGAAAGCTAGAGTCTGTGAACCCCACAAGTTTCAGATCTGACTTGCCATAAATCAACCATTGGTCCTTAGTATTTCTTAAATACTTAAGGATGGCTTTAATCACTTTTCAGTGATTTTCTTCAGGATCAGATTGGTATCTACTCACTACTCCTAGTGAGTATGCCACATCTGGCCTTGTACATATCATGACGTACATGATAGATCCCACAGCCGAAGCATATGGGACTCTACTCAAACGCTCTCTCTCTTCAAGAGTTGTCAAATAATCTTTCTTAGAGAGAAAAATTCCATGGCCTATCGGTAGATAGCCCTTCTTGGAATTCTCCATGCTGAACCTCTTCAGTACAGTGTCTATGTACGTAGACTGGGATAATCCAAGTATTTTTTTAGATCTATCCCTATAGATCTTCATCCCTAGGATGTAGGATGCTTCACCCAAGTCCTTCATGGAGAACTGCGATGACAACCAAACTTTTATTCCTTGTAGTGTGGGGATGTCATTTTCGATTAAGAGAATATCATCCACATACAAGATAAAAAATACCACAACTGGACCATTTGCCCATTTATAGATGCAGGGCTCTTCTCCGTTCTTAACGAAGCTATACATTTTGATCACCTTATCAAAATGCATATTTCAACTCCGAGAAACTTGCTTCAATCCATAAATGGATCTCTGAAGCATGCATACCTTGGACTCATTTGTGGATATAAACCTCTCAGGTTGTATTATATACACCTCTTCGATCAGCTCTCCATTCAGGAAAGCTGTCTTTACATCCATCTGCCAGATCTCATAATCCAGATGGACAGCTATTGCAAGCATTATCCAAATGGATTTGAGCATTGCCACAGGGGAGAACGTCTCGTTATAGTCAATACCATAATATTGACGATATCCCTTGGCAACCAGACGGGCTTTATAGGTCTCCACCTTTCCGTTTGTACCCCTCTTTCTTTTGAAGACCCATGTATATCCAATGGGTTTAATTCCTTCAGGTGGGTCAACCAATATCTATACATCGTTGACCTTCATGGACTCCATTTTGGATTTCATGGCTTCAAGCCATTTCTCAGAATCAGGTCTCTACATTGCATCCATATAGGTGATCGAATCCTCATCGTTCTCATCGAGTTCGATGGGATCACCATCTCGGATCAAGAAACTGTAGTATCTGTCCGACTGATATGGTACTCTATCAGATCGTCTTAATAGTGCAGGTACATTGGGCTCCGAATTTGATCTAATCAAATTCGATCCAGGTTCAGCTATTGGTGTCAGTCCTTCTACCTGTTGAACTTCATCAAGTTCAACCTTAGAGGCAACGGTTCCTTCATCAAGGAATTCCTTTTCTAAAAAGGTTGTCTTAAGGCCGACGAACACCTTTTGTTCATTAGCATGGCAGAAAAAATATCTTTTGGTCTCTTTGGGGTATCCTATGAATGTGCATTTGTCAGACCTAGGTCCAAGTTTATCTGTAACTAACTGTTTGACATAGGTCGGGCACCCCCAGACCCTAAGGTGTAAAAGTGTTGGCTTACGCCCTATCCATATCTCATATGAAGTCTTAATTACAGACTTACTTGGAATCCTATTTAACAGATAACAGATCGATTCAAGTGCATATCCCTAGAAGGATATCAGCAAGCTGGCAAAACCCATCATGGATCGGACCATGTCTAACAGAGTCCGATTTCTCTTTTCAGACACACCATTTTACTATGGTGTTCTTGGAGGAGTCCATTAGAAGAGAATCTCATTCTCTCCTAGATATGTGAGAAACTCACCAGAAAGATATTTTCCTCCTCGTTCAGACCAAAGAGTTTTAAATGTCAATCGTATTGATCGTTTAACCCTAGAACAATTCTTAATCGTTGATCAACCATTCGATCGGATCGTGAATTCTAATGTGTGTGACCTCATAAGTCCGAACCTAAGCCGGTAGCACAGGAATAAATTTTGTACTGATCGAAGTGACCATCTAGCAATAGTACCCGACAATCGGATATGTCGAATGTGTAGAACAACATCCTTAGAACCCATGCGGATATAATTTTCATTTAATTCATCCCCTTGATCAAAATGATCATGGGACACCTCAGAGTTAAACTGTCAACTTTGATTAGGTTGTCCATATTGTATTTCAAAATATCAAATCCATCTGATGGATTATCCTAGCGAAGATTTTGTTAAATTGAAATATAGCGACTCATTCTTCTCTAACTCTTGGAGTGGTCAATCCCATCTCGATCACACTCTAACTTTGCAAGTACTTGACTGTGCCTAGAAGTCTTTTGTCATTGAATTAGAAATTCAGTTAGTCCAGTACCAAAGCACGATGAGTTACTTGCAAGTCACTGAGGCGATCTTAGGTCTAAGGGACACTTATATCTATATTTCATTAGAGACATTCTCGACAGCAGAATGCTCTAGAGTTGGTCACGTTCAATAACGATGTACCCTTACATCTCACCTGTATGCCATACCAGTATCTCCACACTCCTTGGTTAAGAGGACAACCAACCCATATGGCCTACAGTGACCTATGCTCGTTAGAAGCTGTCATCCTTATTAACAGCCTATCATTTGGTCGTGAATAATTTTAGGGACTAATCGATAAATTCTCTCTTTATCGAACTTAAATAGCCCTAAGGACTTCATCATAACAACAGAGTTCGTTAGAAGGTAAAAACTTATGATAAAAATACCAAAAATATATTTTATTTATTAATAAATCAATTATAATACTTGATTGCTCAACCGTCAACAGCTTGACAATTGACTTTTGGGACATATTTTCCAACAACTCTCACTTGTCCTAAAGTCACTCGGCACAGTATCTAATACCCATCTTTGACTTGTGGTTGTCGAACTCCTTTATCGTCAGAACTTTTGTGAAGGGGTCGGTCAGGTTCTCCTTTCCGTCGATCTTCTGAAGGTCGACGTCACTTCAATCCACGATCTCTCAGACCAGATGGAAGCGGTGCAAAATGTGCTTCATCCGTTGGTGTGCTTTGGGTTCGTTCGCTTGAGCTATGGCACCAGTACTGTCATAGTAGAGAAGGACCGGACCATCGAGGGAGGGTGCTACTCCAAGCTCGATGATGAATTTTTTCAGCCGCACAGCTTCCTTTGCGGCATCCGATGCTGCGATGTACTCTGCCTCACAAACAGAATCTGCCACAGTATGCTACTTGAAACTCTTCCAGTAGATGGCTCCATCATTCAAAGTAAAGATATAACCCGACATGCTTCTACTGTCATCAAGGTCAGATTGAAAGCTGGAGTCTGTGAACCCCACAAGTTTCAGATCTGACTCGCCATAAACCAACCATTGGTCCTTAGTATTTCTCAAATACTTAAGGATGATTTTAACCACTTGCCAGTGGTTTTCTCTAGGATCAGATTGGTATCTACTCACTACTCCTAGTGAGTATGCCACATCTGACCTTATACATGTCATGGCGTACATGATAGATTCCACGACCGAAGCATATGGGACTCTACTCATATGCTCTCTCTCTTCCAGAGTTATCGGATAATCTTTTTTAGAGAGAGAAATTCCATGGCCTATCAGTAGATAGCTCTTCTTCGAATTCTCCATGCTGAACCTCTTCAGCATAGTGTCTATGTACGTGGACTGGGATAACCCAAGCATCCTTTTAGATCTATCCCTATAGATCTTCATCCCTAGGATGTAGGATGCTTCACCCAAGTCTTTCTTGGAGAACTGCGATGACAACCAAACTTTTATTTCCTGTAGTGTGGGAATGTCATTCCCGATTATGAGAATGTCATCCACGTACAAGATAAAAAATACCATAACTGGACCATTTGTCTGTTTATAGATGCAGGGCTCTTCTCCGTTCTTAACGAAGTCATACGTTTTGTTCACCTTATCAAAACACATGTTCCAACTCCGAGAAGCTTGCTTCAATCCATAAATAGATCTCTAAAGCTTGCACACCTTGGACTCATCTGTGGATGTAAACCCCTCAGATTGTATCATATACACCTCTTCGGTCAGCTCTCTATTCAGGAAAGCTGTCTTTACATCCATCTGCTAGATCTCATAATCCAGACGGGCAGCTATTGCAAGCATTATCTGAATGGATTTGAGCATTATCACAGAGGAAAATATCTCGTCAAAGTCAACACCATAACGTTGACGATACCTCTTGGCAACCAGACGGGCTTTATAGGTCTCCACCTTTCTGTCTGTGCCCCTCTTCCTTTTGAAGACCCATTAACACCTAATGGGTTTAACCCCTTCAGGTGGGTCAACCAATGTCCATACATCATTGATCTTCATAGACTTCATTTCAGATTTCATGGTTTCAAGCCTTTTTTCAGAATCAGATCTCTGCATTACATCCATATAGGTGATCAGATCCTCATCGTTCTCATCGAGTTCGATGGAATTACCATTTCGGATCAAAAAATCATAGTATCTGTCTGGATGACGCAGTACTCTACTAGATCGCCTTAATGGTGTAGGTACATTAGGCTCCGAATCTGATCTAATCAAATCTGACTCAGGTTCAGTTGTTGGTGTCAGTCCTTCTACCTGTTGAACTTTATCAAGTTCAACCTTAGGGGCAACGGTTCCTTCACCAAGAAACTTCTTTTCTAAAAAGGTTGCCTTAAGACTGATGAACACCTTTTGTTCATCAGTATGGTAGAAAAAATATCCTTTGGTCTCTTTGGGGTATCCTATTAATGTGCATTTGTTAGACCTAGGTCTGAGTTTATTGGTAACTAACCTTTTGACATAGGTCGGGCACCCCCAGAACCTGAAGTGTGAAAGTACTGGCTTACGCTCTGTCCATATCTCATATGGAGTCTTAATTATAGACTTACTTGGAATCCTATTTAATAGATAACAGGCCGATTCGAGTGCCTATCCCCAGAAGGATATCGGCAAGCTGGCAAAACCCATCATGGATTGGACCATGTCTAACAGAGTCTGATTTCTCCTTTCATACACACCATTATGTTGTAGTGTTCCTGGAGGAGTCCATTGAGAGAGAATCCCATTCTCTTCTAGGTATGTGAGAAACTCACCAGAAAGGTATTCTACTCCTTGGTCAGATCGAAGAGTTTTAATACTCTTTTCAATTTATTTTTCTACTTCACTTCAGAATCGTTTGAACATTTCAAATGAATCCAACTTATATTTCATCAGATAGACATATCCATATTTGGATAGATCATCCGTGAAAGTGATGAAGTAAAAATATCCATCTCTAGCACTTATGCTCATGGGCCTGCATACATCAGTATGTACTCGATCCAAGAGCTCAATAGCTCTCTCACCTTTTTCAGTAAAAGGTGACTTGATCATTTTACCAAGAAGATAGGACTCACAGATTGGAAGTGATTGACAATCATTAACTTCGAAGATTTCTTCTTGAGTCAACTTGTTTGTTCTGTTCTTGTTTATATAACCTAGCCTATAGTGCCATAAGTAGATATCTGACACACTATCTAATCTAGGGTGCTTGCCAGTAGAATCGACTATGTTAACAGGTTGTGATAACATATACACACCATTGTTCAAATATCCACAAAAAATAGTAACATCATTCATAATGATATTACAAACATATTTCTTTATTGAAATTTCATAATCATTTTTGGCCAGAAGAACTACAGAAATAACGTTTCAAAAGAAACTGGGACAGAAATGATAATCATTAAGAACAATGGTATGGGACTCAAATACAAGTTTCAAGATTTTTAATGCTAGAACTGAAACTAGTCTTCCATCTCCAACGTTCAGAAACCTCTCACCTTGCTTGAATCTCCTACTGACCTGCAACCTCTGCAACGAATTGCAATTATGGTAAGGGCTACCGATATCCAATACCCAGTCAGTTATATCACAAATAGAGAAATTGCAAGAAGTTATTATATAAATACCTTGCCCAGCAATAGCTTGCTGCTTTCTCTGTCTGTTCGGATCTAGGGAAGCAATGTACTGAGGATAATTCCTCTTTCAGTGCCCACGCTTCTTGCAAAAGAAGCATTCAGCTTGACTCTTATCGGGCTTGATCTTTCTGGTCTGGCTCTGCACTGATGTCCTAACCTGAACTTGCACCTTCTTCACTTTCTTCTTCTTGTTCTTCTTTTCTTTCTTAAAGGGTCGAGAACCAGAAGACGAACCTCCCACTAAGTTCACTGACTCTTTGTGGAGTTGGTGATCCTTCTCAAAGTTCTGAAGCAACCCCGGTAACCTATGGTAGTTTACTTCAGGCTTTGTTTTTCTATAATGAGTGAGGAATGAGAGATAAGACTTGGACAGCGAGTTCAGTATTGCATCTTTCTCAAGCTGCTCATACAAGGAAAAGCCGAGCTTGCTCAAATGCTCCATCAGCTCGATCATGTACAATACATGATCAGTGATAGAGGCACCATCCTGCATTTTGGCATTGAAGATGGCACAACTAGTCTTGTGCCTCTCCATGTCATCGGGTGTGCCAAAGGTATCCTCCAACACTTGAAGCATATCCTTTGGCTGAGCCATCTCAAATTTGCGACTAAACTCATCGCTCATGGCAGCCAGCATGATGCAGCACATCGTAGTCCGATCACTGAGCCACTTCTGATAAGTATCTCTGACTGTTCCATGTGCATTGGCAGATGGCTCTTCAGGTACAAGATCGATTATCACATATTGTTAGATGTGTGCCATAGATGCCAGATCAGCTGACACATTGTGTCTATCAAATTACGTACATTGTGTCTGTGATACATCCTTTGAGTTAGTAGGAATGTAAATTTATATTTTCAAGAGTTAAAAATTTAAGGCATGAATTTACATAACTAACTCATAAACTGCTCCTGACCATAGGATCATCACGAAGATGGTGATCGATCTGGAAGGTTGGTGTACGATTGCTTCCTTAGGATAGATGAGTCTTGAGTCTACAGTGTGGAGACATCGAAGTGAGAGTACAGGTATTCGTTGAGAATGAGAGTACTGAGCGTGACCACCTCGAGCAGTCATAAGGAAGTCTACATTCTCATCGATGACTAGCTCGATGCTGCAGTTGTGTGTCTAGTTCTTTGACCTGAGATACATCGATGGTTCACCTTGAGTATGTTATAGTTTGACTACACCATAACTCGATCTCCTAGCCATTCGAAATCCTAAGGTGTATGTTGGCTGTAGCATATCCATTGTAGAAACCAGATCGCACCAAAATGGGATCTATCAACCTCGGTAGATGAGAGGAGTAGTCCTATGATGATCGAAAGATCGAGCTCTTAAGCCTATGGCCATGGCAGAGTGAAATAATGGAAAAGAGTTTTTCATTGGGTTTCACATTGAACTCGGATCGATCGATTGATTCATATGACTGATGTTGGGTTTGACGAGTTCACCTTAACCCTAATTCAGTCGGGACTCATGATAGAGGAACTCAATCACACAGGTAGCTGCACCAAGAGGTTCATCTTCAGTTCTAATGGGTTGCCACCATATACTGCTAGGTGTCACTGATGGATTTTGGGAGCAATTAGAATGATTTTGATGATCGATCATTCTAATTGTTTGAATCAGAAGAGTTCTGGTCCATTGAAAGAAGTTTCGATGATGTCGATGATGAGATCACGACATATCTCATTACCATACAGAATTGAACCTAACTGGATCACATAAATAAAGGTTAGGATCTGGATGTCATCAATTGGGCTACCCCAATTGATTTAGATAAGATCCAATTAGGTTCAAGGAAATCGTGCTAGCACTCGATTGAGCCTAACTTTCTCCTCGTGTAATCTTTTCTGTCTCTACTGAGTCAAATGTGATCTGGCTCATTCAGAAAATCTTGAAAAGATTTCTCTCAGTCTAATTGAAGCTTGTCCAGCTTAGAAAAAGGTTGTCTTAATTCATGAGATGAATTTAAGACAACACCTGCTAATTTCTAGCACCTGCCAATTTTATTTTAGGACATCTGTCAAAAATTGACATATGGTTCTTAAATTGAAGAGGATTCATTGAAAGATTTTTGTGGAGTGTCCACATGTCCAAACCACTTCAAATTGGGTACCATAATTAGATTATGGCGTGAGCTCAATTGGATTTAAGTGGGCACCCCAAATGGATAAGAACCAAAGAGTCCTGATAAACTTGGACTCTTTGGCGCCACCTTATTTGTGCTTATCCAATGTTGGTGCCAACATAGGAGAGAGCATGGGGATTCTTATCTGATGTGATCAGATGATATCACTCCACCAATCAAAATTCTTTCAGAATTTATTAGAATTTTCTGATTGGTCGAATGATGTGGCACTGCGCAGCATACAGGATCTATATAAACCCTGTTGCACCTAGGGTTTCAAGATAGAACTTGTTTTATGAAAAAAACCCATTAGCTACCACCCCCTCCCCTCTTCTCCATATCCTCCCTGCTCTTCTTTCTCTCCTCTTTATGTCCAAGAAGTTGGATGTTCATCTGGTAAAGGTACAAGGCGTGGTGACACCTGGAATAGAAGGCTGCAGGACATCTTCGACAGGCTGCTGCTCCAACTTCAGAAGGAGTTCTGAAGTACTTCCAAATCAGATATTGATCTAATTTTTAGATTATAGAATTGTGAGGAGAAAACATTCTAGATCCTACCTGAATGGATACTGGTAGAGGTCAGGCACTTGCATGGCTACATCAGAATCTCAGGCAGTGCTGCGATCATCTACAGGGTAATTAGATTACCCTTGAGGTATGTCTATATTTCTCATATTTTTATATTTAATTTTAGATTTTAAATATCAGATAATAAAATTATATCTAATAGGCATTAGATCTGAAATAGTATAGGATAAAAAATATAAAATTTATTTCACCCCAGATTTGGTGAAATCTGGAAGATCCTACACAGGAAAAAGATGATTTTTCCTTCAAGTGGTATCAGAGCCAGGTTGTTGGCTCTATTTCAGATCTATTTTAGATCTGATTTTAATTTTAATTTATTTAATATTAAATAGTTTCAGATATTACATCAGATATAATAAAATCTAAAATTAAAATATTTAAAATTAAATCTAAGAAGATCTAACATGCATGAGATGCAGAACTAGACTAGGATTAATTGAATCCATGAATAGTTTTAAGTTTTATATTTTAATGAGATTAAAATATGAATTAAATATAATTTATTTTTTATTTTTTTTGATGTTATAATTGTTATAATCAGATCAAAAAATAGAAAATAAAATTTTAATTATTTCATAAAATTGATCTGTTGCATGCCTAGACTAGTTGTAGAATTGTTCTACTAACTTATCTAGAATAGTTTTTATTTTGAATAGTTTAATTTAAATTCTATTTTTCAGATATTACATGTGATGTATCAGATCTGAAAGCATGTTAATTAGATTAATTTTTGATACATGAGATGTATGCAAAGCATGTATTAGTTAGATCTTAAATTATATATATGATATGTTAATTTAGATCTAACTAGTTTTGAAGTTAAATTTATATTTTTGATTAAGGTGTTCCTCATAGCCGTCTGGTCATAAGAACAAAGTAGAGTTTTAAGACCCTCTCTTTCCATTCAATGGGGTGTTCATATGACGTGTAGGGGTGCCACGTGTTCATCCTTAATCAGAAATCAAAACTTACTTTTCTGCAAAACCCTAGATCCTGAAATTCTAAGATTTATTTTACATGCTTTGTTTATAAACCCAAACTTAATTAATGTATTAAGCTTATGAAATTAAGTTAGGTCTAAAATTGAGAATTTCAGATCTAAGACATTTTCATAAGATTGGGTTTGGACTTGGGTAGCTCAATTAGGTCTAGCGGTTGATCAAACTGAATCAAGAGTTGGTTAGGTGAGATCATGAAAGCTAATAATTGACCAGCCTAATAGGATTAAGTCTGGGTCAAGGTCGAATCACATTTAGATGTGACTCGATCAAGTTAAGACCTAATTTAGCTCAGTGGTTAGAGCCTGGATTGTAGACTAACTCAATTAGTTCTGGTTCGATAATTTGGTGTCTAAGATAAGTTGGGTAGATGCGACCGACTGGTTTTTAATTGGGAGCTACTCGACTCGAATGTGTTCTTGTCGAGTTAATGGCATATCCCTCCCACCGGTCTCACTTATCGGGCCATATGTGTTGACCCAGTTCTGATTTGAGGTGGCTAACAATTCGAGCTGACCCATGCCACTAGGTTAGTCATAATTGTTATGACTATGTCAAGTCAAGTTTAAAGAGACCTAAATCAAATCTCTCTAAGAAAATATTAAGTCTAGGTCTTCCATCATTGTGGATATGCGGGCCCTTCCCAAGGTTGATTGTTCTTGGCTGGTTACAGTGGCTCAGTTGCACCGGGAAGACGCAACCATGTCCATTAGGCATTGGATGCTACGGATTAGAGGATGGGTTGGACTCAATATTTCAGATACGGTGAGGGACCCAATCAGGAATCTAGTTCGTGCAAATGGTGGGTTTGGCTTAACTAAGGATTGGAGCAATATCCTGGATATGGTGAGCTTCATGAATTAGAGACCAAGTTTTGGATGCACCATGATTAGAGAATCATTGGACAAGAGTTGTCCACTCATCGGTTGACCCATCACCAATAACTGTTAGGTGAGGTGATGAGGCAGTCGGTGAGACTGCACCACCCATTAGAAATTACTAATTATGAAGATTTTCATATCTCTACCAAGGGAGTGTAGGGATATGAGAAAATAGTGGGAGCCTAATTTATTTAAAAATGAAAATCCTAAACAAATTGGTTGAGTCTGATTACAAAATCTAACTAGAAACTTTTGACTCTCTATAGGAAACATGTTTGCCTCAAACCCCCTGACCAAAATTCTAGACACTCATAGACTGACTGGATCAAATTTTAAGGACTGGTTAAGAAACTACAGAATTATTTTGGATTTCAAAAAATTTACTCATGTCTTGGCCCAGGACCCACCTGCCATGCCAGCACGTCCGACTGCTGAACAGAGAGCATCTCTGAAAAAGTGGACAGATGATGATAACAAAGCTAGGTACTACATGTTGGGTGCAATGTCTGATGATTTGCAGTGCCAACATAAAAATATTTTGACTACCCACCAAATGTTGGCTCACCTACAAGAGTTATTTGGTGAACAGAGTCGCACGGCCAAGTATCAAGTCTGTCAAAGACTTTTTAAGGCCAAGATGCATGATGGACAGTCAGTCCAAGATCATTGTTTGACAATGATCAAGGATCTTGAGGAGCTTGAGAAGCTCGGTATCATCTTAGACAAGGATTTTTGGATTGATGTGATCCTTCAGTCCTTGTCTGATGCATATGGTCAGTTCATCATGAACTTCCATATGCATAAGATGCAATGTACCTTGGTCGAGTTAATGAATATGCTGGTTACGGCTAAGCTTTCAATGAAAGGTTCAAAAGGCTCAGTTCTTACTGTGAAGTGGACTTCTTCCAAGAGAAAGTCTTTTGGAAAGAAAAAAAAGTCTGTGAAGAAGCAGAAGGTGGATGGCAAGAACAAGAAGACATGACCGAAGAAGAAGGCTTCTGAAAAGGAAAATTATTTCCACTGTCAGTCAGAAGGCCATTGGAAGCGAAACTGTCCTCAGTACCTGGCCACCCTGAAGAACAAGAAGGATGGTCCTTCTGGAGGTATGCTCATTATCGAATCTAATCTTATGATTTCTTCTGCATCCAGTTGAGTGCTTGACTCTGGTTCTAGTGCTCATTTGTGCACTTCTATGCAGGATCTTGAGGAGAGCAGGAGGCAGAGGGATGGAGAGATGATCCTATATGTCGGGAATGGAGCAAGAGTTGCTGCTGTGGCCGTAGGAACCTATCCTCTGCGATTACTGTTAGGATTAGATTTAGTTTTAAGAGACTGTTATTATGTACCTGCAACAAGCAGGAATTTGATTTCTGTTTCATGTTTAGCACAAGAAGGCTATGCGATTAGCTTTCATAAGGACTATTGTAACATATTTTATGAAAATAATAAAGTTGCAAATGGTTTTGTTATTAATGGTCTCTATCAGTTACATGTTGATGTATCTATTTTTAATATTGAGCAAAATATGAATGCCATAGGAATTAAAAGGCCTAGAGATAGTCTAAATGATAAGTATCTGTGGCACCTAAGGCTAGGTCATATAGCGGAAGACAGGGTTAACAAATTGAAAAAATTCGGGCTATTGAGTCCGTTGACTTTCGAGTCATATCCAGTTTGTGAATCATGCTTTCAAGGCAAAATGACCAAGCTTCCTTTTATGGGACATGGGGAAAAGGCCACAGACCTACTTACCCTAGTACATACGGATGTATGCGGCCCATTTGATGTGCCGGCTAGAGGCAACTTTGTCTACTTCATTACCTTTATCGATGATATGTCTAGGTACAGATATGTATTTCTAATGAAACACAAGTCTGAAACCTTTGAAAGGTTCAAAGAATTCAGACATGAGGTTGAAAAACAAGCAGGAAAGCCCATTAAGGTTCTTCGATCGGATCGAAGAGGTGAATACCTTAGTCAAAAATTCTTAGACTATCTTAAGGACAATGGTATAGTCTCTCAATGGACTCCACCTGGAATGCCTCAACTCAATAGGATTTCAAAATGAAGAAATCAGACCCTATTAGATATGGTTCGTTCCATGATGAGCTTCACAGACCTCCCAGAATTTTTTTGGGGATATTGTCTTATGACAGCAATTTATGTATTGAATAGGGTTCCCTCTACAACCATTCCTACCATACCGTATGAGATATGGCATGGTAAGAAGCCAAGTCTGAATCATCTCAGAATTTGGGGTTGTCCGGCTCATGTCAAGAGACAGCAAACGGACAAGTTAGAGTTCAGATCTTTTAGAGCTCGGTTCATAGGATATTCTAAAGAGTCATTAGGATATTATTTTTATATTTCGAAAGACCATAATGTGATTGTGAGTTAAAATGCTATTTTTCTTGAAAAATAGTTTATTCAAGATGATGGCATCGGAAGAATAATTAAGCTCAAGGAGAATGTCTCCCAAGAGCAACGAGCTAAAGAACCTGAGGAACCTAATCAATCAGAACCAGTCCTAACACAATCTCTTCCACCTCGTAGATCGACTAGGGTTTTCTATCCTCCTGAAAGGTACTTAGGTACCATACAAGAGGATGTAGAGAAAATATTCCTCACGAAAAATAGGGTTCATGGTGATGATCCCAAGACCTATGACGAGGCGATATCAGATATCGACTTCGAAAAATGATTAGAAGTAATGAGATCAGAAATTGACTCAATGCACTCAAACCAAGTCTGGACCTTGGTAGATCCACTTGAAGGTATTGTACCTATTGGGTATAAATAGATCTTCAAGAGAAATATAGGTGCAGATGAGAATGTGGAGACATTTAAGGCTAGGCTCGTAGCGAAAGGTTATAGTCAGTGCGAAGACATTGACTATCAGGATACCTTCTCGCCCGTAGCCATGCTAAAATCCATTCGCACATTGCTTGCTGTTGCAGCTTATTTCGATTATGAAATATGATAGATGGACATGAAAACGGCATTCTTAAATAGATATCTTGAGGAAGATATCTATATGGAACAGCCATTTGATTTCACATCCAGTGATGATGATCACAAGGTCTGTAAACTGCAAAGGTCCATTTATGGACTTAAGCAAGCATCTTGGAGTTGGAATACTCATTTCAATGATGTGATCAAAATGTTTGATTTCATCAAAAATGAGGAGGAACCATGTGTGTTCAAAAATGTCAGTGGGAGCGCAGTTGTCTTCCTCGTATTGTACGTGGATGACATCCTCCTAATTGAGAATGATATTCCCATATTGACCTCAGTCAAAGTATGGTTGTCTAAGGAGTTTTCTATGAAAGATTTAGGAGAGGCATCCTCTATACTGGGTATTAAGGTCTATAGAGATAGACCAAATAGGATGCTGGGACTTTCACAGAAGATGTACATAGAGGAGGTGCTAAAAAGGTTTAGCATGGATAACTCCAAAAGAGATTTATTGCCTTTTAGACATGGCATTCATCTCTCCAAGAAGATGTGCCCTAGCACATCTGAGGAGATTGAATGCATGAGCAAGATCCCTTATGCTTCGGCAATAGGGAGCCTCATGTATGCCATGCTATGTACACGACCTGATATAGCCCATGCTGTGAGTGTCACAAGCAAATATCAGTCGAATCCAGGTGAAGAGCATTGGACTTCTGTGAAATGTATCCTTAAGTACTTGAGAAGGACTAAGGATATGTTTCTAGTCTTTGGAAATGGAGAACTCTAGATTCAGGGATTTACAGACTCAGATTTTATGTCTGATATAGATGATTGAAAGTCGACATCTGGGAGTCTATTCATTTGCAATGGTGGTGCAGTTAGCTAGAAGAGTTCCAAGCAAACGGTAATTGTAGATTTCACCATGGAGGCAGAGTATATTGCTGCATCGAAAGCTACAAAGGAGGTATTCTGGTACAAGAAGTTTGCCACAGAGCTTGGAGTAATGTCATCAGATGCCATCCCTCTTTATTGTGACAATAATGGCGCCATAGCCCTATCTAAGGAGCCAAGGTCTCACCAGAAGTCCAAGCACATCGAGCGGCGATTCCATCTGATCCGTGATTATCTCGAAAAAAGTTATGTCGAGGTCAAGAGAGTAGACTCCACAGACAATGTGGCAGACCCGCTGACTAAGCCATTGGGCCAACAGAAGATCGAAGCCCACTTTGAGAAGATGGGACTTAGATATGTAGCCAATTGATATTACGTCAAGTGGGAGTTTGTTAGATGTGTGCCCTAGATGCCAGATCAGCTGACACATTCCTGTACAGAACTAAGGGCAAATTTATAATTTTGACTATAAATGAATAAAAGGGTTATTCTTCTATCACATTGTGTACATTGTGTCTGTGATACATCCTTTGAGTTAGTGGAAATGTAAATTCATATTTTCAAGAGTTGAAAATTTAAGACATGAATTTATATAACTAACTCATAAACTGCTCTTGACCATAGGATCGTCACGAGGATAGTGATCGATCTGAAAGGTTGGTGTACGATCGCTTTCTGAGGATAGATGAGTCTTGAGTCTACGATGTGGAGACACCAGAGCGAGAGTACAGGTATTCATTGAGAACGAGAGTATTGAGCGTGACCACCTCGAGCAGTCATAAGAAAGTCTACCTTCTCGTCGATGACTAGCTCGATGCTACAGTTGTGTGTCTAGTTCTTTGACCTGAGGTGCATTGATGGTTCACCTTGAGTATGTTATAGTTTGACTATACCATAACTCGATCTCCTAGCCATTCGAAATTCTGAGGTGTATGTTGGCTGTAGCATATCCATTGTAGGAACCAGATCACACCAAAATGGGATCTATCAACCTCGATAGATTAGAGGAGTAGTCCTATGATGATCGAAAGATCGAGCCCTTAAGCCCATGGCCATGGCAGAGTGAAATAATGGAAAAGAGTTTTCCATTGGGTTTTACATCAGACTCGGATCGATCGATTGATTCATATGACTGATGTTGGGTTTGACGAGTTCACCTTAACCCTAATTCAGTCGGGACTCATGATAGAGGAACTCAATCACACAAGTAGCTGCACCAAGAGGTTCACCTTTAGTTTTGATGGGTTGCCATCATATACTGCTAGGTGTCACTGATAGATTTTGGAAGCAATTAGAATGATTTTGATGATCGATCATTCTAATTATCTGAATCAGAAGAGTTCTGATCCATCGAAAGGAGTTTTGATGATGTCGATGATGAGATCACGATATATCTCATTACCATACAGAATTAAACCTAACTGGGTCACATAAACAAGAGTTAGGGTCTGGATGTCATTAATTGGACTATCCCAATTGATTTGGATAAGATCTAATTAGGTTCAAGGAAATCATGCTAGCACTCGATTGAGCCTAACTTTCTCCTCGTGTAATCTTTTCTGTCTCTACTGAGCCAAATGTGATTTGGCTCATCCAAAAAATCTTGAAAAGATTTCTCTCAGTCTAATTGAAGCTTGTCCAGCTCAGAAAAGGCTTGTCTTAATTCATGAGATGAATTTAAGACAACACCTGCTAATTTCTAGCACCTGCCAATTTTATTTTAGGACATCTGTCAAAAGTTGACATATGGGTCTTAAACTAAAGAGGATTCATTGGAAGATTTTTGTGGAGTGTCCACATATCTAAACCACTTCAAATTGGGTGCCATAATCAGATTATGGTGTGAGCTCAATTGGATTTAAGTGGGTGCCCCAAATGGATAAGAACCAAAGAGTCCTGATAAACTTGGACTCTTTGGCACCACCTTATTTGTGCTTATCCAATGTTGGTGCCAACATAGGAGAGAGCATGGAGATTCTTATTTGATGTGATTAAATAACATCACTCCATCAATTAGAATTTTTTCAAAATTTATTGGAATTTTTTGATTGATCGAATGATGTTGCACTGCGCAGTATACAAGATCTATATAAACCCTGCTACACCTAGGGTTTCGAGATAGAACTTGTTTTATGCAAAAAACCCATTAGCTGCCACCCCCTCTTCTCTTTTCTATATCCTCCCTGCTTTGCTTTCTCTCCTCTTCATGTCCAAGAAGTTGGACGTTCATCTGGCAAAGGTACAAGGCGTGGTGATGCCTGGAACAGAAGGCTACAGGACATCTTCAACAGGCTGCTGCTCCAACTTCAGAAGGAGTTCTGAAGTACTTCCAAATCAGGTATTGATCTAATTTTTGGAGCATAGAATCATGAGAAGAAGATGTTTTAGATCCTACCTAAGTAGATATTGGTAGAGGCCAGGCGCTTGCGTGACTATATCAGAACCTCAAGCAGTGCTGCGATCATCTACAAGGTAATTAGATTACCCTTGAGGTATGTCTATATTTCTCATACTTTTAGATTTAATTTTAGATTTTAAATATCAGATAATAAAATTAGATTTAATAGACATTAGATCTAAAATAGCATAGGATAAAAAATATAAAATTTATTCTGTCCCAGATTTGGTGAAATCTGAAAGATCCTACATAGAAAAAAAATAGTTTTTTCTTCACATATAGGATCCGTTCATACTCCAGAACTATCTTCAACTTTTGGTCCCAGCTACCGAAGTTCGGTCCCACCAACTTATCATTATCCAATAATGATAGGAACGATAGAAAAGTGGCCATATCTGCACAAAGGAAAATCATAGCCTAATTAGTAATTGCTTCATTAAACCTAAAGATTTGGACTTTAATCAAAAGGTTTCTCCTACTATTTTATTCGAATTGGTAGTCTCTACCTCCAATTCGAGGAATTACCCTAATTCCTTAGTAGGTACTAGAATTCACTTAGACTGCACCCAAGCCCAACTTTGGTTGGCTAACCCATGTACATCTAAGGATAGATTCATAATCAATTATTTTCTTAAATAATTTTTAGTAATTTAAATTTTGCCCCAGTCCCTAATCAGTAGGCTTTGGCCTCCACTGAAAAGGTCTGGTTAGGTCCAACCATTAACATGACTATACTTGGCCCATCTAGCCAATGAATGATTAGGCCCAACTTTGGTTGGCTAACCTAACCACCATTTAGAAAGATGCAGTCAAGAAATCATATTATGAATGATAATTCCATCAGCCGATAAGCACCAGGCCTTTGGGCCTCCAATGATTATCCAACTGATGGACCCATTATCATCCACTTAATGGGAGGCTATGATCTAGTTATCACCATAACTATTTCAGTTTAAAGACCTAATAATTTTAGAAGATTTAATTAATTTAGAGGATGAGGTCAGATGAATCAACTTATCATGATCCTCCCACTAGCTTCACCAAGTCAGTTTAAGGGAGACCATTAAAAGGACTAGTCTAGGAGCACCTAAATCAGTCACACTGATTTACCTAGCTGACATGGGTCAGCTCGAATAGTCAAGTGATCCAGTCAAAATATAATTTCATCAAGAGGCCAGGTAAGTTCGATTGGAGGGAGGGTCTGCCAAAGCTTGCCTTAGACACCATAAAAAATGGCCAGGTAAGCGGGCTCTCGATTAAAAATCACCAGTCTGATTTACCTTAGACACCAACTGGTTTAATTAGTTTTGATTGGATCAACCTAACAGTTTGTGCTAGACTGCTTAGCCAAGAATCAAGTCTATTTGGTTCTCGTTAAAGATATAGACTTGACCAACTACAACAATTATAATTGATCTAGAGAATCCTTGACCTAATCTAAGACAACAATTGGTTAGATTTAGTCAATTCTCTAATTAAGTCCATCTTTAATCTAAACTTAGGTCTAACCCAATTAATGGATCTAATTCCCACTAACCCATTAACCCAATATGTTATGATTTGTGTCTTAGGTTCTTCAATTCACAATCCTAGAACTTAATCAAAACAACTTCTTAATTCTCAATTAAGTTTTGGACTGAGGGTTGGGGTTCGGCTTTTTGAAAATAATTTTTATGTTTGTAAAATAATTTTATAATATGGTTCCATCAATCAAGTTGCATGTTTGATTCATAATCAAGATGCAAATAAAATAAACATAAAACTACTTTAGATCTAATCTAAATAGGTTCATGTAATTGAAATAATTTTAACTTTAAACTGCATAAATTTTTCAGACAAAAATATGATGGTTCTTTACACAGGTTATATTAACAAAGAGATTTTATTTTATATTTAAATATCTTTTAAATCTAATAAATTATAAATTTAATCTAGATCATATCTAACAAACTTATGATTAAAGATAGATCTACACGAACTAGGACAACCTTTGTATTGTAAGGGGTAAACCTTATAGCAGGACAACCTTGCAATTCATGATTGATTTAAAAATTTTAATTTTAAATTTAATAATCAGATTATAAATTAGATCTAATCTAATAAATAATCTATGCATGTATAAATAATCATGTAATAAACAACCTAGGCTCTGATACCAATTGTCGGGATCAGATCTAGGGTTTCAGGGTTAGATCTTGAAACTTTTTCAAGATCATGCAGCAGAAGATTAAAATAAATCAAAATTTATCTTATAAAATCAGAGAATTCCTAGATCTAAGATTTTATTACATGATTATTACATGGTATTAAATCAAAAATTAAAACATATAGAGAATGAACTACATGTTGATCATATCAACATGTTTTTATGCTACATCTAATGTATGTAATAAACAATAGATCAGATCTATTACCTTGCAAGTTAGATGTTCTAACCTTGCTGATCCAGGCTTGAGGATGATGTTGCAATCTGCACATGCATGTGACCTCTAGGAGTCATCCACACGAGTCCACGAATCTCGATCAGAAGTCCTGCTCTAGGAAATCAGCACAGTATGCTAGTACTGCGTTGATCCTTCTTCGATGGTTGATCAGATGCCTCATTCTTCTTGATTTGGACTCTTCCAAAGATGAGAAGTAAGAGGAGAAGTTTCAGATCTAAGACACTCTTAGAAAACTCAAGATGGAAGAAGGAAAGAGATGAACACAACAACCCTAGAAGAAGACCCTCTTCTTCTTCTCTTTGCTCTCTCTAGACATCCTATCTTGTGTCTACTATATCTCCACGCCCTAACCTTTGTTCTCTCTAATTTTTGGATGACCAAAAGGTCTCTCTTTGATCTATTTGTCCACAAAAATTTCATAAAAAAATTTATTTTATATAGAGAGATATGATAGAGTCTTTATCTAGGTCAAATACCTAGACAAGGTTTATCCAAACATGGCAAGATAAGGGGTGCCCAACACTTGGGTGCCCCCTCCTTCTTTTTGTGTGTGGACCAACAGAAAAGGGCACCTATCAAGTGCCATAAAATCTATAAAAATCTCAAGAAAAATCTGGATAAAATTGGTACAAAAAGGAAAGAGTTTTAGATTTCTAAAACTCTATCTCATAGAATTTGAAATCCAAACTTATTCCTACTTTGATTAGATCTACAACCATCTTCCATGTAAGAAAGAAGAGAGAAATCCTTTTGGGCTTGGTGAAGGCCTGGGAGAAGATTTTTGTCACACAAAATAAGAGAGAATTGGCGTGGAATAAGAGAGAGGGCATGGGGGGCTTATGTGGCGCAAGGTAGAATCCTAGTCTTATTAGGATTCTATCTTATGACTTGTTTTAATTTGATTTCTCAAACCAAATCAAACAAAAATTAGATCAATCCAATTAAAATAGATTTTAATCTAATTAAAAATCTAATTTAATCAGATTAAATTATATTTAAATCTATTTTAATTTTCTAATCAAATTAGAAATTAGGTTGACCCAAGTCCTAATTGAACAAGGACTAGTTTTTCCTTGCACTTGGCTTATCCAATAAACCAATTAGACTTGATCCAATCAAGCCCAAACTACATCTAATTAAATCATATTCAATTAGACTTAATCTTAGCTCATTGGCTTAATCAAATTAAGTCAATTAGCAATCGAATTGCTAATCGATCCTCCTGCAACACTTGCACTAGGTTAAATGTCAATCGTATTGATCGTTTAACCCTAGAACGATTCTTAATCATTGATCAACCATCCGATCGAATCATGAACTCTAATGTATGTGACCTCATAGGTCTAAACCTAAGCTAGTAGTACAGGAATAAATTTTTATACCAATCGAAGTGACCATCTAGCAATGGTATCCGACGATCGGATAGGTCGAATGTGTAGAACAACATCCTTAGAACCCATATGGATATAGTTTCCATATAATTCATCCCCTTGACCAAAATGATCATAGGACACCTCAGAGTTCAACTGTCAACTCTGATCAGGTTGTCCACATTGTATTTCAAAATATCAAATCTATCTGATGGATTATCCTGTCCAAAGTTTTGCTAAATTGAAATACAGCGACTCATTCTTCTCCAACTCTTGGAGTGGTCAATCCCATCTCGATCACACTCTGACTTTGCAAGTACTTGACTGTGCCCAGAGGCCTTCTATCACTGAATTAGAAATTCAGTTAGTCCAGTACCAAAGCACAGTGAGTTGTTTGCAAATCATTGAGGCGATCTCAAATCTAAGGGACACTTATACCTATATCCCATTAGAGACATTCTCGACAGCAGAATGCTCTGGAGTTGGTCATGTTCAATGATGATGTACCTTTATATCTCACTTGTATACCATATCAGTATCTCCACACTCCTTGGTTAAGAGGACAACCAACCCATATGGCCTACAGCAATCTATGCTCGATAGAAGCTGTCGTCCTTATTAATAGCCTATCATTTGGTCATGAATAATTTTAAGGATAAATCGATAAATCCTCTCTTTATCAAACTTAAATAGTCCTAAGAACTTCATCATAACAATAGAGTTTATTAGAAGATGAAAACTTATGATAAAAATATTAAAAATATATTTTATTTATTAATAAATCAATTACAATACTTGGTTGCTCAACCGTCAACAGCTTGACGATTGACTTTTGGGATATATTTTCCAACACAATGTTCAGAAACCTCTCACCTTGCTTGAATCTCCTACTGACCTGTAACTCCTATAATGAATTACAAATTTGATAAAGGCTACCGGTATCCAATACCTAGTCAGTTATATCACAAATAGAGAAATTACAAGGAGTTATCATATAAATACCTTGCCTAGCAACAGCTTGCTTCTTTGTCTGCCTGTAAGGGTCCAAGAAGGCAATATACTGAAAACAGTTCCTCTTTCAGTACCCCCACTTCTTGCAAAAGAAGCATTCAGCTTGACTCTTATCGGGCTTGATCTTTCTGGTTTGGCCCTACACTGATGTCCCAACTTGAACTTGCACCTTCTTCACTTTCTTCTTCTTGTTCTTCTTCCCTTTCTCAAAGGGTCGAGAACCAGAAGACTAACCTCCCACTAAGTTCTTCGACTCCTTGTGGAGTTGGTGATCATTCTCAAAGTTCTGAAGCAACCTTAGTAATCTGTGATAGTTTACTTCAGGCTTTGTCATTCTATAATGAGTGAGGAATGGGAGATAAGACTTGGGCAGCGAGTTCAGTATTGTATCTTTTTCAAGCTGCTCATGCAAGGGAAAGTCAAGATTGCTCAAACTCTCCATCAGCTCGATCATGTACAATACATGATCAGTGATAGAGGCACCATCCCATATTTTGGCATTGAAGAAGGCACAACTAGTCTTGTGCCTCTCCACATTATCGGGTGTGCCAAAGGCATCCTCTAACACTTGAAGCATATCCTTTGGTTGAGCCATCTCAAATCTGTGATTGAACTCGTTGCTCATGGCAGCCAACTTGATGCAGCACTCCATGGTCCGGTCACTGAGCCACTTCTGGTAAGTATCTCTAACTATTCCATGTGCATTGACAGCTAGCTCCTCAGGTGCAGGATCTGTTATCACATATAAGATCTGTTCATGCTCCAAGACTATCTTTAACTTTCGGTACCAGCTACCGAAGTTGGGTCCCACCAACTTATCATTGTCCAATAATGATTGGAGCGATGGGGAAGTGGTTATATCTACACAAAGAAAAACTATTACCTATTTAGTAATTGATTCATTAAATCTAAAGATTTGGACTTTAATCAAAAAGTTTCTCCCACTATTTTATTCGAATTGGTAGCCTCTACCTCCAATTCGAGGAATTACCCTAATTTCTTAGTGGGTACTAGAATCTACTTAGACTGCACACAAGCCCAACTTTGGTTGGCCAACCCATGTATATCTAAGGGTAGGTTCATAACCAATTATTTTTCTAAATAATTTTTAGTAGTTTTAATTTTGCCCCAGTCCCTAATCAGTAGGCTTTGGCCTCTACTGAAAAGGTCTGATTAGGTCCAACCATTAACATGACCATACTTGGTCCATCTAGCCAATAAATGATTAGGCCCAACTTTGATTGGCTAACCTAACCATCATTTAGAAAGATACAGTCAAGAAATCATATTATGAATGATAATTCCATCAGCCGATAAGCACCAGGCCTTTGGGCCTCCAATGATTATCCAACTGATGGACCCATTATCATCCACTTAATAGGAGGCTATGATCTAGTTATCACCATAACTATTTCAGTTTAAGGATCTAATAATTTAGAAAATTTAATTGATTTAGAGGAGGAGGTTAGATGAACCAGCTTATCATGATCCTCCCACTGGCTTCACTAAGTCAGCTTAAGAGAGACCATTAAAAGTGCTGGTCTAGGAGCACCTAAATCAGTCACACAAATTTACCTAGCTGACATGGGTCAGCTCGAATAGTCAAATGATCCGATCAAAACATAATTTCAGTAAGAGGCCAGATAATTTCGATCGGTGGGAGGGTCTGCCAAAGCTTGCCTTAGACACCATCAGAAATAGCTAGGTAAGCGGGCTGCCAAGTAAAAATCACTGGTCTGGTTTACCTTAGACACCAACTAGTTTAATTAGTTTCGATTAGATCAACCTAACAGTTCGTGCTAGACCGCTTAGCCAAGAATCAAGTCTATTTGGTTCTCGTTAAAGATATGGACTTGACCAACTACAACTATTGTAATTGATCTAGAGAATACTTGACCTAATCTAAGACAACAATTGATTAGATTTAGTCAATTCTCTAATTAAGTCTATCTTTAATCTAACCTTAGGTCTAACCAAATTAATGGACCTAATTTCCACTAACAAATTAACCCATGTGTTATGGTTTGTGTCTTAGGTTCTTCAATTCACAATCCTAGAACCTAATCAAACAACTTCTTAATTCTTAATTAAGTTTTGGGTTGAGGGTTGGGGTTTGACTTTTTGAAAATAATTTTCATGTTTGTAAAATATTTTTACAATATGGTTCTACCAACCAAGTTGCATGTTTGATTCATAATCAAAATACAAGTGAAATAAGCATGAAACTACTTTAGATCTAATCTAAACATGTTCATGTAATTGAAATAATTTCAACTTTCAACTGTGCAAATTTTTCAGATAAATATATGATAGTTCTTTGCGTAAAAATTATTAACAAAGAGATTTTATTTGAGATTTAAATATATTTTAAATCTAATAAATTATAAATTTAATCTAGATCATATCTAATAAATTTATGATTAAAGATAGATCTACATGAACTAGGACAAACTTTGCACTACAAGGGGTAAACCTTACAGCAGGACAACCTACAGTTCGTGATTGATCTAAAAATTTTAATTTTAAATTTAACAATCAGATTATAAATTAGATCTGATCTAAAAAATAATTTAAGCATGTATAAATAATTATATAATAAACAACCTAGGCTCTGATACCAATTGAAGGGAACCAGATCTAGGGTTTCAGGGTCAGATCTTGAAACTTTTTCAAGATCAGGCAGCGAAAGACTAAAATAAATCAAAATTTATCTTATAAAATTAGAGAATCCCTAGATCTAAGATTTTATTACATGATTATTATATGATATTAAATCAAAAATTAAAATATGAAGAGCAAGAACTATATGTTGATCATATCAACATGTTTCTATACTACATCTAATGTATGTAATAAATAATAGATCAGATCTATTACCTTGCAAGTTAGATGTTCTAACCTTACTGATCCAGACTTGAGGATGATGTTGCAATCTGCACATGCGTCCGACCTCTAGGAGTCATCCACACGAGCCCACGAATCTCGATCAGAAGTCCTGATCCAGAAAATCAGCATAGTATGCTAGTACTGTGCTGATCCTTCTTCGATGGTCGATCAGATGCCTCCTTCTTCTTGATTTGGACTCTTCCAAATATAAAAAGTAGGAGAAGGAGTTTTATATGTGAGATACTCTTAGAAAACTAACAGATGGAGGAAGGAAAGAGGTGAACTCAGCAACCCTAGAAGAAGACCCTCTTCTTCTTCTTTTTGCTCTTTCCCAGATACTTAGTTTTATGTTTATTATATTTCCATACTCCAACACTCTTTCTCTATAATTTTTGCACTCCCCAAAGGTTTCTCAATTCTCTATAATCAATAAAAATTTTAAGAAGAAATTTATCTTAAATAATGAGATATGAAGAATCTTTGTCTAGGTCAAATACCTAGTCAAAAAAATCCAAACAGGGCAAGACAAGGGGTGCCCAACTCATGGGTGCCCCCTCCTTTTTCTGCCATGGACTACTATAAAAAGGTGTAAAATATGTGCCATAAAAGCTACAAAAATTCCAAAAAAATTTTAGATAAAATCAATGCTATAAGGAAAGAGTTTTGGTTTCCTAAAATTCTATCTCATAGAATTTGAAATCCAAACTAATTCCTACTTTGACCTGGTCCACAACCACATTCCATGTAAGAGAGAAAGAGTGAAAAGCTTTGGGCATGCATGAAGGCCTGGGAGAGAAGGTTTTATCACACAAAATAAGAGAGAGTGGGCATGGGGGGCTAAGGTGGCGTAAGGTGGAATCCTAGTCTTACTAGGGTTCAATCTATGACTTGTTCAAATTTGGTTTCTCAGACCAAATCAAACCAAAACTAAATTAATCTAATTAAAATAGATTTTAACTCAATTAAAAACCTAATTTAATTAGATTAAATTAGATTTAAATCTGATTTAATTTTTTAATCGAATTAGAAATTAGGTTGACCCAAGTCCTAATTGAATTAGGACTAGTTTTTCCTTGCACTTGGCTTATCCAATAAATCAATTGAACTTGATCCAATCAAGTCCAAACTAAATTTAATTAAATTATATTCAATTAGACTTAATCTTAACCCATTGGATTAATCAAATTAAGTCAATTTACAATCAAATTGCTAATCGATCCTCCTACAACACTTGTACTAGGTTAAATGTCAATCGTATTGATCGTTTACTCTAGAATGATTCTTAATCATTGATCAACATCCGATCGAATCATGAACACTAATGTGTGTGACCTCATAGGTCCAAACCTAAGTCAGTAGCATAGGAATAAATTTCTATACTAATCGAAGTGACCATCTAGTAATAATACCCGACAGCCAGATAGATCGAATGTATAGAACAATATCCTTAGAACCCATGCGGATATAGTTTTCATATAATTCATCCCCTTGATCAAAATACTCATAGGATACCTCAGAGTTCAACTGTCAACTCTGATCAGGTTGTCCATATTGTATTTCAAAATATCAAATCCATCTGATGGATTATTCTGATCAAGATTTTGCTAAATTGAAATACAGCGACTCATTCTTCTCCAACTCTTGGAGTGGTCAATCCCATTTTGATCACACTCTGATTTTGCAAGTACTTGACTATGCCCAGAAGCCTTCCATCACTGAATTAAAAATTTAGTTAGTCCAGTACCAAAGCACGGTGAGTTGCTTACAAGTCACTGAGGCAATCTCAGGTCTAAGGGACACTTATACCTATATCCCATCAGAGACATTCTCGATAGCAGAATGCTCTGGAGTTGGTCACGTTCAATGATGATGTATCCTTACATCTTATCTATATGCCATACCAGTGTCTCCACACTCCTTGGTTAAGAGGACAACCAACTTATATGGCCTATAGTGACCTATGCTCAATATGCACTGAACGTGACCGACTCTGGAGCTTTTTCTGCTGTCAAGATTTGCTCCGATGGGATATAGGTATAAGTGTCCCTCCGACCTGAGACCGCCATGATGACTTATAAGCAACTCACTGTACTTAGGCACTGGACTACCTGAATTTCTAATTCAGTGACGGAAGGCCGCTGGGTGTAGTCAAGTACTTGACTTGTCAGTGCGTGTGTCAAGATGGGATTGACCACTCCAGTTCAGGAGCTGTGTACAGTCGTATTTCAATTTAGCAAAACCTTGACCAGGGTAGTCATAGTGAGGAGTCACAAGACTGTTTGAGTTGAGCACGATTCAGATGATCTAATCAGGATTGACAGTTTAACGAGTCATCCTAAACACAGGAGTCAAAAGGATGAATTATACAATAACCATATTCATGTAGGTTCTGAGTGTTACGATTGCGACTATTCGACCTATTTGGACATCGGGTACCATTGCTAGATGGTCACTTTGATTAGTACAAGAATTGGTTCCTGTGCTACCGGCTTAGGTTTGAACTTGTGGGGTCACACACATTAGAGGTTCCTATCTGATCTGTTGGCTGGTGAAGAGTCCTAATGCTCGTAGACTTTGAGTTCTACATGTCTGAAACTCTGTGATCGAGAATTAAGATTCTCTAATCATGAGTTCCACATATTTTGGATACCGGGGTCAAGAGTCCCACTGGTTTGGGACTTTTTGATCAGGGTTTCATATCGATGGACTCTGATACCCGATTGCCCATCGAATTTGGACTCAGTATTTATGAGAGATTTAATTAGTGATTTGATCACTAATTAACTCAATTTGATTGAGTAATTATTTTTGGATCAAGTCCAATTGAATTGGATTCAGTTGGATTTGACCCGATTAGGTTAAGTGTTGACCTAATCGTCAAGGTGGTTTGGTCCCTGATCTGATCAGGGGTTGGGTTTTGTCAATTTTTGATTTGATTAAGATTTTATTGAGCCTAATTAAGCCTAATTAAGTTGAGTTTAACTTAGTCTAATTGTGCCTAACCTATTTTGATTAGGTTGGCTCAATTAGGTTGAAACCACTTTGACCTCATCTCCCTGTGCCACCTCACTTATCTGCGCCCATTTGAATTCACGAGAAATAACTTCTCATGAATTTTCTCCCATGCAGAAGCCTTCCCATGCCCTCCCTTGTGTGCCATTTATCTAGATAAAGATTAGTTTGTTGGCCATTCAAATTCAAAGGATATTTGAATTTGAATGGGCAACTAATCCATGCGCCACCCACGTTATCTTGTGCACCATTTAATCTACACGAGAAAGAGTTTCTCATATAAATTCTCCACGCACAAAGAACCCATGCCTCCTCTCTTCTCTTGCCCAGAGTGGATAAGGATGGGATGTTTTGCATTTGAATTCAAATTCGATTTGAATTCAAGTGAGCAACCACCTATCTTTATCCTCTCACGTGGATAAGACGTGTCCTGCACTATTTTAAAAGAGAAGAGAAGGTGGGGCGTGCATAGAATTTTTTTGAGAGAGAATAGTGGGTGTGAGGAAGCCTTGTGCATGAGTTATAAGTTCAAAAACTTTCGAGAGAAAAGAAAAGAAAAGAAACAAAAGTGGGCATAGGGTTTTTAGTGAGTACCCTAGGGTTTCTGCCTGAAGTTCGGGAAGTGAGAAGGTGAGCTACGAGTGTCGTGGGCCCACCAAAGTTTAGAGAGAGCTTCATCAACCTCTCAAGCACCTTTACTGATGATTTGGAACATCCGAGGAGTCGACAGACATCGATCGAAGGAGTTCGATCAGCATCAGCCGTCGAAAGGGTTCTACGATGAACTAGCATTCGTGAGGAATCGATTAGATCGGGAGCTTCATGTGGATGATCCACGGAGGCCAAACATACTATGTGGCTATATTGCGATGATCGAACCTTTTCAATAGTGATCAAACTATGGCGATCAACTACCCGCACAAAGGTAATGTGTTCTGAACACATAACAGTAAAAGGTTTATTGTAGAATTCAAAATTTTAAATTTAAATGCATGCTATATATATCATATTTAGATCCTTGTGTAGGATTAATACATATTAATTAATTAGATTAATTAATAATTTTCACTATAAAATTATAATTTTAAAAAGTTTTAAAATTATCATTTTATCCCTACACAAAAATTTCCATAAATGGTATCAGAGCAAGTTTTAAAATATGATATACATTTGCATGAGTAGATTAAGTAGTAATCTAAAAGTTTAAATTTAAAATTTAAAATTCAAAATTTAAAATTCAAAATTTAAAATTTGAATTTTGAAATTTATTCAAAATTCAAAATTCAAAATTCAAAAATTTATAATTTAAATTTTGAAATTTGAAATTCGAAATTCAAAATTCAAAAATTTAAAATTTGAAATTTGAAATTTGAAATTTATTTAAAATTTCAAATTTAAAATTCAAAATTTGAAATTCAAAAATTTGAAATTTAAAATTTATTTGAAATTTGAAATTCAAAATTTGAAATTTAAAATTTAAAATTTGAAATTTAAATTTTGAAATTGGTATATTTAGATATACTTGATCCAAGTAGCAAGTAGTCTAATTGGGTTGGTTGCTATGGTCGTCCGGTCATAGGAGAAAAGAAGGGTTTAAAGACCCTCTCCTCCCATTCGATGGGGTTCTCCTATGGCGGTAAGGGTGTCGATGCGATTATATCCCATGTAGATGAAGCAGCGAAAAGATTTTATTGTAAAGGTTCAATTGTAAAATTTATCATTAATGTGTTAGATTAGATCTAAAAGAATATTCATGATTTATTTTGATTGAGTTATTTTCTGTTATAAAATTAGCAATAGGATTGCTGTTTATGAAATGTGCTGATTCGTTTGTGAAACGAGTCAACATATTTGGTGAACAGAAAATAAAACCTTTCAAATTTAAAAAATTATTTTTGAAATGCCAAACCCTGACCCATCAGCCCAAATACTTAATTAAAAGAATTAAGTGTTGTCTAGTTGGTCTAGAATTGTGAATTAAGACCTAAGATAATTCCATAAACTTGTGGGTCAATAGGTTAGATGGATTAGGTCCATAATTAGGTTAGACCTAAGGTTAGCTTAAAGAAATGGATTAAATTAGAGTAATTGGTCAAATCTAATCAAAAGTTGAATTAGATTAGGTCAAGGACACTCTAGACTCAACTCCAATAGTTGTAGTTGAATGGGTCCATGTCTTTAACTAGACCAAGATGGACTTAATTCATGGCTATACAGTGGAACTCTATTTACTAAGTTGATCAAATTAAAACTAATGAACTGGTTGGTGTCTAAGGTAAGTTCGGCAGTCTGACCAGTGGTTTTTAAATGGGAGCTACTCGTATTGATTCGATCTCTGACAAGTTAATGGCATATCCTCACCACTGATCTCACTTACCTGGCCAACCTGGTGAGTTAGATTTTGATTAGATCACTTGGTGATTAGGACTCACCCATGTCATTAGGTAAATCAGTGTGACTAATTTAGGTGCTCCTAATGCCAGCTTTAATTAAATCTTTTTTAATCTGACTTGGTGAAGTCAGTGGGAGGATTGAAATTGGCTGGTTAATTTCTTCTCTTCTATCTTTTAATAAAATCTTCAAAAATTATTAGGTCCCTAAAAATGATTAAGTTATACTGATAAATAAGTCATAGCCTCCCATTAAGTGAGTGATAATGAGTCCATTAGTTTAATAATCACTGGAGGCCCAAAGGCCTGGTGCTTATTGACTAATGGAATTATCATTCATAATATGATTATTTGGTTGAGTCTTTCTGATGGTGGTCAGGTTGGCCGGCCAAAGTCAGGCCTGATCATTTATTGATCCGATTCACCAAATCAAGTCATGTTAATGGTTGGACCTAACTAGATCTTTTCAGTGGAGGCCAAAGCCTACTCATTAGATTCTGGGGCAAAATAAATTACTAGAAGTTATTTAGAGAAATAACTGATTATGAATCTACCTATAGATGCACATGGGTTGACCAACCAAAGTTGGGCTCATGTGTAGTCTGTGTGGATTCTAGTACCCACTAAGGATTAAAGTAATTCCTCGAATTGGAGGTTAAGGCTACCAGTTCGTAAAAATACTGAGAGAAACTTTAGACTAAAGTCCAAGTCTTTAGTATTAATAATTTATATACTAATAAAGGTCTAGTTTTTCTTTATGTAGCTATGGCCACTATCCTGTAGCTCCGATCATTATTAGATAATGATAAGCTCATGGGTCCTAATTTCGATAGCTGATATCGAAAATTGAAAATCATCCTTAAGTATGAGTGGATCCTTTATGTAGTAACGGATCCAGACTCGAGGAGCCTGTAGGGTTTCAGAGTGGGCATGCACAGTGAAAACATAATGGATTTCAAAATTTTAATAAAAAAATCTTAAATATTAAACCCTTAAACCAGTATCTCCTTGATGATTAACAATCATATATAACATAAATTCAAGATTAAATTTAAGTTATAGAAGAATACCTGCAGCGCTTAATCCAAATTTCGGCAGAACCTCCACCAGGCGCCCAAGTGTTCGCCCTCCAACGGTGATTCACACAGGGCTATGATCAAGACACCAACTCTTTGAGATGATTTCTCTTTCAAAATTCTCACTCTGAGAATTTTCTTGAACACCAGGACCTCAAGACGCTCTTCCTCTTCTCCTAGCCTTCCTATCCCTACATTTGTTCTCTCCTTGTCTTCCTTAATTCTCTTCCTAGACTCTTGTCCTAAAATCGGACTTGTCCTTTCTATTTTTGGACTTATCCTAATAAGAGAAGGAAGAGACTAATTGGACAATAGGGAGAGGATGTTAGAAAGAAAGGAGGAATTGGAAATCTGAATGAATCTAATCCCCGACGCACCCCCCTTTAAATACTTAGCGATGGGTTGCCTTCGGGAATTTTTCGCGCCCCTTCCATGTGCCATCTCGCATCCATCAAAAAATTTCACACCTCCTGGTGAATTCTCATACCTATCTGAAAGTTTTTGACACATGGCAATCATCGATAAAAAATTCAAGAGATGCTTCATGCAGAAGGACTCTTCAAAATATTTTTCTCGATGATTCTCTGATGAGTCACGCAGCTTAGCATGGCATAATTTTTTCCAGCACCCATCAATGTAATTTTATCCATCCAATGGCCAAAACTTAAGGCACTAACATGAGAATGTCATGAAAAAAAATTCAGATTAAAAAATGGCGTGACAAATGGGTTAGAGTCCTTCACAAGTTGGACTCTTGGTCAGGCGCATGGATCAGGCTGACAGGATTTCCAAATTCAATGAATTTCCACGATTAAACCAGAAGGAATTTTAACTTCAAAAAAATTCTTGATGCTCAAAATAAAGTTAAAAATCATCAAAAAATTTATTTCATCATGAAACATAGGATAAGCTCAAGGATGAGGCATCCCATCTCATGGGATGCGAAAACTATTTCTGCACACAAAAACTGCACCCGCGCACAAGAAAAATTCTTGATTCATGGAGAATTGGTTTCCTAGCTCTAAATTTTTGATACATGTAGAAAAGGGCTGAAACAACTCAAATCCAAAATTTATTTGAATTAATTTGGCTTTAATTAGCCTAATCTGGAATCAATTTTAAACCTGATTCGAAACAAGGAGCTAGTTTTTTGCAACATGTGCTAGCATGTCAATTTTGCAAACATGATCTAATCCAATTAGACCCCTGATCAATACCCTTTGTGTGTGACCCATTGAGTTCCACATCTAGCCAGTAATAGGTCCGAGTTCAAGTCAATTTGATTTGATTAAAATTTAATCTAACCGATCTAGATCTAATCGAGCTAACCCGATTTCAGCAATTAGAACTCTTTCTAATTGGTGATTGAATTAAACTCTTTAATTCGATCAAACCCATCAGACAAGATTGACGTCTAGCAACGTATCATGTCTACCTGGAAGATATGAAATTTTTGATGGAAATACCAAAAATACCCTTCAGTGGAAAGTTATCATGCAATTTGATCCTGCGATCTCCCTGCACCCCGAATATGACTCTGGATATGGAATGATGTCAAATCTAATATCATACTCATATTTCTCTCAATCTTATATGATGATTCAATTAATAAAATATTAAAAACTCTTTCTAATTTTTATTTTGCTTTGATCATAGGCTTCCTGAATCATCAATCGATTAGAACAAGTAGGATGCAATTTTCTCTTATCAGGAGTGATCGATTCCATGTTGACCTACTCACAACCTCCATACATATTCTACCATATCTAGAACACCCCGTACATGACTAAGTCATGAATGAGTATGAACCAAAAAATATAGATTCATGTATACAAGGTTCTATGGTAGTCTCAGGTCAAAGGATTATATGCACAACTCCCACTATAAGAAAACATCTCTTGACAGGTAAGTAAATTCCATAAGATGTTTCTTAAGTCGGATCAATTCAGTGAACTCATTCTCTAATGACCATCCACTTCTTTGTATTAGTGTCTCACACAAGTGGCATATGAGATCTGCCACCCTCTCCATCGAGCATACATAGAAAGTGCTAATCTATCCGGAACATTGATCTCCTACTCAATGCTCCTATGACTAGGAATATTCTAAATCAGAATTTTTAGGATTTTAGGTCTCATAGGTATGATCTCATCATAACCCTAAACTTATTTTTCTGATTTATGGAGTTCATCATAATCATTACTAAAGTAAGATGCAACATATGATGAAAATACCTTTTATTATTTAAAGAGTCAATACATAAGTCTGAAAGATTACAAAGAAAATCCATCAAAATACAAATTTCGATTGGCTTGTAGGGCATATTCCTTTCAATCTCCCACTTGCACTAAAGCCAATCGCCCTTTGTTGCTCCTAGATTGATTTTGATGATTACAAAACAGTTTGAAGGGATACAAATATTTTTTATTTTTGAAAAAGTCCTTATGCTCTACAGGGGCAAAATCGTAATTTCATCAAAACTCTGATTTGATAGTATCATCTTGTAGAACAAATGATTTGTAATCTATTGGTGAAGATTTCATTATTTTTGGACTTATATTTTTGAAGTTATGAAGGTTTGAAGTGCATGAGTCGACTCATGAGTCAACTCATGGCACAATGAGCTGATTGGCACGCTAAAATCCTGTTGGCACGCGACATTTTTTGGCTTGGCACGGCTTGTGAGTCGACTCATGAGTCGACCCACAAGGCATGAGTCGACTCATGAGTCGACCTCTGTTAGTGTGGGCCAAAATTTCCAGAAACTTGATTTTCTGGATGTTGCATCAGAGGTCGACTCATGAGTCGACCCCTGAAGCATGAGTCGACTCATGAGTCGACCCCTGCGACAGGATTTGCCTGTAACGGCTAGTTTTTTGTCAGATTTAGCTGCTTTTAATGCTCACCTTTTGTGCTCTAACGGCTCTTTTTCTGGCTAGTTTGTTTTCCTTTGTTTCTTAAGGCTATAAAAGGTTTCAAAAGGTGGAAAACAAGAAGAAGAGACATCCAAATATCCAAGAGGCATTCAAGAGATTTGAAAAGAGAAAAGAAAGAGCATTCAAGAGGGCATTCAAGTGCATTCAAGAGAGGGTTTCTCAAGCCAACTTCTCAACCTCATTCAAGAGCTCATTTAAAGCCCTCAAGAAGCCTTCAATCAAAGCTCACCAACTCCTCAAGCATTTATTCCTTTTCTCATCCATTTTGAGGAAATCAAAGAAGGGCTTCTTCTTTTGAGTAAAGCGTATTTATTGTTATTCTCGCTCATTTAAGGAGCTATTCTTGTACTTATTTGTGCTCTAAACTGATTTTATCTTGTGAGTAATTATTTTGTTTTGGAGGGTTTTCAAAACAAGGGAAGGTTGATCCGAACCTGAAATCGGAGTGTATTGGGTCAGCTTGTACCCGAGAAATAAGTGGACTAGCTTGGGATAGCTAGTGTCGGAGGTTCCGACGTTTGTATTCGGGTTGAATACAAAGTATAGTGGATTGGAATTCCCAAGTAGAAGCTTGGGGAGTGGATGTAGGTGCAAGGTTGGCACCGAACCACTATAAATCCTTGTGTTTGTGGCATACTTTATTGTTTCTCTTTAATTCTCCATTATATCCTTGCATTCTTGCTTTAAGCAATTAATCTCAAACTAAAGTCTCTCTCCTCATTCATCAAGCTTTTGATATATATTTTTCATAAGTAATTAGTTAAGCCTAATTTCTTTAAAATCCAATTCACCCCCCCTCTTGGGTTGCATAGCTGGGCAACAAGTGGTATCAGAGCCCGGTGCTCTAGCCCTTCTTTGATCTAATAATCAAAGAGCCAAAGATCTATGGCAACCCACGTCGGCACTTCTCTAGCCGAGGGGCAATCCACCAACCGACCTCCACTTTTCAAGGGGTCTAATTACACCTATTGGAAAGCTCGGATGAAGATATTCATACAAGCACTAGACTATGATATGTGAAGTATCATAGTGAACGGTCCTCACACACCCACCAAGATTATAGATGGTGAGGAGTCAACCAAACCCGAAAGAGAATGGGATGAGGTTGATAAGAAATTGGCATAATTAAATGCTAAAGCTATGAATGTTCTCTATTGTGCACTTGATGCAAATGAATTTAATTGCATTTCTACCTGTGCATCTGCTAAAGAAATATGGGATAGGTTAGAAGTAACCCATGAGGGAACAAATCAAGTAAAAGAGTCTAAAATAAACATGCTTGTACATAAATATGAGTTATTTAAAATGGAGCATGATGAGTCCATAACTGCTATGTTTACTCGTTTTACTGATATAATTAATGGTTTGAAGAGTCTTGGCAAATCTTATACTAACAGTGAGCTTGTAAGAAAGATTCTCAGGTCATTGCCAAGAACTTGAGAAGCCAAAGTGACTGCCATCCAAGAAGCAAAGGACTTGAACACTCTACCTCTAGAAGAGCTTCTTGGATCCTTGATGACTCATGAGCTTAGCATGAAGCAACATCAAGAGGATGAAGTCAAAAAGAAAAGAACCATTGCCCTCAAATCCACAGCTTCTCCTGATGAAGAAACTGACGACACAGAAGATGAAGAACAGGATGAAGAGATGGCACTCATCACCCGGAGATTCAAAAAGTTCCTAAGAAAAAGAAAACAGGGGATGAGAAAGAGACCTTTCACAAAAGGGGAACAAAGCAAAGAGAAAGAGAAAGATCAACCCCTTATATGCTATGAGTGCAAAAAGCCGGGGCATTTCAAATCCGAATGTCCACAACTGAAGAAAGGTCCCAAAAAGTTTAAGAAGAAGGCAATGATGGCCACATGGAGTGCGAGCGATGACTCAAGCTCTGATGAGGAGACTTCAACAGAACAAGCCAACTTGTGCCTTATGGCACATGAAAATGAGGTAATTTCTGAAATCCCTAGTGAATTCACTTTTGAAGAATTGCATGAAGCCTTCAATGATTTAATTGATGAATTGAAGAAACTAGGAATGAAAAACAAAGAACTGAAATTGAAAAATCAATCCTTAGTAAAACAAGCTGAAAACCTTTCAATTGAAAAATCCACTTTGCTTCAAGAGAACCAAAGCCTAAAGAATGATATTAACAAGCTGAAACCTATAGTAGATAAGTTCACCTTAAGTTCAAACAAACTAAATATGATTCTTGAAAATCAAAAGGCCGTATATGATAAGGCTGGACTTGGTTATAACCCCTTAAAGAAACAAAAATTTTTGAAAAATATTTATGTAAACTATTCAAGTAACAAGTCTACCAATATTACTTGTTTTAAATGTGGTAGAATAGGACATAGATCTTACACTTGTGCAAACACAACTATAAAGAAAATATGGGTTCTAAAAGGAACCATTTTGACTAACCAAAAAGGACCCAAGAAAGCTTGGGTACCTAAAACAAAAACTTGACATTTGTTTGCAGGTGTGTCTAGCATCCCATGGAGAAAACAGGAAATGGTATCTGGACAGTGGATGCTCGAGACACATGACTGGTGATGAATCACAATTCATCACGCTTGATGCTAAGGATGGAGGGATGGTCACCTTTGGAGATAATGGCAAAGGAAAGATCATCGGGATAGGTAACATTGGTATCACTCCCTTCAAATATATTGAAAATATTTTGTTAGTTAAAGGTTTAAAGCATAACTTACTTAGCATTAGTCAATTTTGTGATAAAGGGTATAAAGTTGTTTTTGAATCATCTGTTTGTATTGTGACTAGTCCTATTAATGATGGCATCAAATTTATAGGTCATAGACATGGCAATGTTTATATGGTAGATCTAAATGATTTAGCCAAATTAGATATGCAATGCCTAGTATCCTTAAATGCTAAAATTAATGAGACTAGTTGGCTTTGGCATCGTAGACTTGCTCACATTAGCATGCATTCTCTTTCAAAATTAATTAAGAAAGAATTAGTTCATGGCTTGCCTAAACTGAATTTTGAAAAAGATAGAATTTGTGATGCATGTCAACTAGGTAAGCAAACTAGAGTTTCATTTAAATCCAAAAATATTGTTTCAACTTCTAGACCTTTAGAGCTTTTGCGTATGGACTTATTTGGACCAACTAGAACCACTAGTCTAGGAGGAAAACGATATGATTTTGTAATTATAGATGATTACTCTCGTTTTACTTGGGTTTTCTTTTTGGCACACAAAGATGAAACTTTTCATATTTTCACTAAATTTCATCGAAAAGTCACTAATGAAAAAAGATTTTCAATTCAAAATATTAGAAGTGATCATGGAACTGAATTTGAAAATCAAGACTTTGAAAAATTTTGTGATGAAAATGGAATTGGCCATAACTTCTCTGCTCCTAGAACACCCCAACAAAATGGGGTAGTTGAAAGGAAAAACAGAACCTTAGAAGAAATGGCTCGTACCATGCTTTGTGAAAGCAACCTTCCAAGATATTTTTGGGCGGAAGCTATTAACACAGCATGTTACATTCTAAATCGTGCTTTGATTAGACAATTTTTTAAGAAAACCCCCTATGAACTTTGGAAAGGAAGAAAACCAAATATTGCATATTTTCATGTTTTTGGTTGCCGATGTTTTGTATTAAATAATGGTAAGGAAAGACTCGGTAAATTTGATGCAAAATCAGATGAAGCAATCTTTCTGGGTTACTCCTCCACTAGTAAAGCTTTTAGAGTTTTTAATAAAAGAACCCTAATAGTTGAGGAGTCCATTCATGTTGTCTTTGATGAATCTAACGATCTTCCTTCAAGGAAGAATGAGGGTGTTGATGATGCAGATCCATTAATAGAAGGTATGAAGGAGATCACTCTGAAAGATTCAGCTACTCCAGAGGACAAGGGACAAGAAGACAAACAAGATGAGAGAGGTGAAGAAATTCAAGAACAACCTCAAGGTACAGATGACCTACCCAAGGAATGGAGGTATGTTCACAACCACCCTAAGGAGTTAATTATTGGTGATCCTATGCATGGGGTAAAAACTCGCTCTTCACTAAGAGAAGTGTTTAATCATTGTGCTTTTGTATCTCATCTTGAACCAAAAACCATTGAAGAAGCTGAAAAAGATCATAATTGGATTAATGCAATGCAAGAGGAACTTAATCAATTTGAAAGAAATAATGTTTGGACTTTGGTTTCAAGACCTAAAAACTGTTCAATAATTGGCACAAAATGGGTCTTTAGAAACAAATTAGATGAGCATGGTAATGTAATTAGAAATAAAGCAGATTGGTTGCTAAAGGATATAATCAAGAAGAAGGAATTGATTTTGATGAAACCTTTGCACCTGTTGCTAGATTAGAAGCTATTAGACTTCTACTTGCATATGCTTGCTTTATGAAATTCAAATTATTTCAAATGGATGTTAAAAGTATATTTTTAAATGGATTTATTGCTGAAGAAGTTTATGTAGAACAACCCCCTGGATTTGAAAATCATGCTTTTCCTAATCATGTTTTTAAATTAAATAAAGCTTTATATGGATTAAAACAAGCACCTAGAGCATGGTATGATAGACCAAGCAAATTTTTACTAAATAATGGTTTTTCAAGAGGTAATGTAGATACAACCCTCTTTATCAAAAGAAATCAAAATGATATGTTAGTTATACAAATTATGTTGATGACATAATTTTTGGGTCTACTAATGAATCTCTTTGTCAAGACTTTGCTAAGCTTATACAGGGGGAGTTCGAGATGAGCATGATGGGAGAACTCACCTTCTTCCTCGGACTCCAAATCAAACAATCAAAAGAGGAAATCTCCATCGCCCAAAGCAAGTACACCAAGGAACTACTCAAAAGATTTGGAATGGAGAACTCCAAACCCATTGGCACACCAATGAGTCCCTCATGTAAGCTTGACAAGGATGATGAAGGTAAATATGTAGACTTAAAATACTATAGAGGCATGATTGGATCATTATTGTATCTAACTGCAAGTAGGCCTGATATCATGTTTAGTGTTTGTTTATGTGCTAGATATCAATCTAATCCTAAAGAATCTCATTTGAATGCTGTTAAAAGAATCCTTAGATACTTAAATGGTACTCAAACTTTAGGGTTATGGTACTCTAAGGACTCACAAATTGATCTATTAGGATATTCTGATGCTGACTTTGCTGGATGTAAATTAGATAGAAAAAGCACAAGTGGAACTTGTCAATTTCTTGGAGTTAACCTAATCTCATGGTTTAGCAAGAAACAAAATTCGGTAGCACTGTCTACGGCTGAGGCCGAATACATTGCAGCCGGAAGCTGTTGTGCTCAAATCTTGTGGATTAAGCAACAACTCGAAGACTTTGGAATTAAACTTAATAAAACACCAATAAGATGTGACAACACAAGTGCCATAAATCTATCTAAAAATCCTATTCAACACTCAAGATCCAAACATATTGAAATAAGACATCACTTCATAAGAGAACATGTTCAAAACAAAAATATAATTCTTGAATATGTTTGCACCGAAAATCAATTAGCTGATATCTTTACAAAGGCCCTTAGTGAGGATAGATTCTGTGAAATTAGGAGAAATCTAGAAATTCTTGATCCATTTGCCTGAATTAATTTTTTAATTTCCAATGATTTATTGTCAAAATTTCTTAGAGCTTAATTTCCAACACCTTTCTTGGTCCCAAAAGCTTAAGTTTTTCATTCTAAAAACTTATCTTAGAGCTAAACTCCTTCTCTCCAAATTTCAAATTTTTCTGGAATTTATCCATATTTTTTCTGATTTTCTGAACTTCATGAGTCAACCCCCATGAGTCGACTCAATGGCAAACTTGTAAATCCCACCAACTTCCAAACGGGCTTAAGGTTTTATATAAGGATTGCTGTTCGTGAGCCGACCCACACGGTCGCTCTTCTTCCTTCCAAAAACCCATCCTCCCCACTTCCATTAGCTCCCATTCCAAGACTCA